>NC_054057.1:94163529-94248529 GCF_017639655.2 Falco naumanni | reverse complement strand
TTGAGCCCAATCTCCTGCAACATGCGGGAAACGTTCAGTCTGTAAAACATCCCCTCTGCCTGACCTCCCCAACTCTTCAAGTTACAACACCCCTTCCCTCTATTGCAAACTGGATCTGTAGTGAGACCCCTGAATTGACCACCATAGTGTGGCACTGGGAGAAGGCAGCAGGGACTGAGGACACTGGGTCACCAGCTTTGCATTCTGCACAGTTGGTCACTCTCTGCAGAGTCAAACCTCCCGTCTTGGTTCAGAGATCTTGCAAAAGTGCACGTGAATACCAGATTCTGTGGAACAGTGTCATTTCTCCATGTAAGTTCTGCTTACAAAGGTGACTATTTTCATTATCCACTTAGTTCTAAAGTGTTTGAAGGTAAAAATGTTTAATTATGTCAGTAGTCAAACTTAAGTCTGTGTCAACTGTGTTTGGCTGTAATATTTGGAAATTCATGAGCACAATCAAATACGAATGCCAAGAAGATTAAGAATAATATAACTTGCTAGAAAAACTCTCAGCATTCAGTTGAAGGTCCCAGATGCAGACAGTCTCCCAGTTTAAAAAGAACCACAAATGTTTTTTAAACCTCGCATCTCACTTGCACTGTATTTTATAGTATATAATCAAAGGACAGGTGAAAAATGATAGATAACTCGCTACAAAACAAAAGTAGTTCTTTTAGCTCTTCTGGTCATTTTTTCCTGTGCTAAGTCTTGCAGCAGTTAATTTCAATATTCATGTTAAGGTTCAACCACAGAGAGATAATTTTGAATCCTAGCCCTATTTAATCCAGTACTTAGTCTAGTGAAGTTTCTCTGGCTATACATTAGGATGAAATCAGAATTAAGTACAAAATATTCATACAAATTTCTCTGCTGTGCATGGGATGAGGAAATAAAGGAGCTTGAAAAGCAAGCTACTTTCAAAGATGATAATTCCATATGATAAGTTCTATACTAATGTCATACAGCCAGTTAGGAAATACTGCAAAATCGGAGGCATCAAATTTCATACAATTTCATGTCAAAGATGCACGGCTGAAAAATTCCTATTAAAAACATGAAAACATGCCAAATGCAGAAAAGTGAACAACTGAGCAAAAAATGAGACAAAATGTTACTAATGTCTGCCAACTGGTATTATTCACAAGTACCATCAATCACACATGAACAACCTCCATTGCTGCTCCCCTGGAACACAAAAACCCCACTCACCCCTAACTTGTGGTCGTGTCGTTGTCCTGTTTTGGTTAAGACTCTCCTTCATTGTTCAGAGGTTTCCTCTGGTTCTGTGCACCTATTTTAACCCTAGCAAGTCATGTTGAAGTTGACAGTAAAAGGGAAGAAAAACCTATTCAATTAAAACATCTTTACTGCTATTTAGAATGCAGATGAGCCTCTCAGCAATGAGGAAATTAGTATTTTATGGTGAAGCATTTATATAGTTTATTCTATATTTGAACCATAATAAATTACATCCATTTTTACAAGAATTATAACTGACATGCTGTCAGAGCTGTACATGTACAGCCTTAGAAATATACATAATACTTTGAAAGCTGTCACATTCAGTACAGTTGTAAACATCACCCTGGGTTACCAAACTGTTATCTCTAGGTTTACCTCTTTGTATAAACCGTGGGATCTTCGCACATTTCAGCCAGAGAAAAATCAATTCTCCCTCAAACAGTTGCGCAGTAGTTTACCACCAGTGCTTAAACGCACAGCCTCTTACTAGCCTGAGTTCCACTTTGGGTCTGTTTGCAAAGTATCCTTGGTCATGGACTTTGTAGTTAGGTCTGGGGAAAAACCTGAGTGACTCAATGTCCTCCCTCGTGGTGGAATTCTTCGACCCAAAAGTGCCACTATGGTGCTAAATGAATCATCTTCCTGAAGCATATTTAGATGTATGCAGTACATTACAATGCTGTGTCTAGTGTCACTTTCATAGACTGTTCTTATGAAATACTTATACTGTATAAAGTTGTTTCCTTTTCATAAAGTTGTTGAATTGCTTTAAAAATATTATTGGAGAATGATAGCTCTGTTATGGAATTCTCTAGGAAGGTTCAGATACTACAGAAATACCATTCTTCTTGATCATGTTCTTTAGGATGATGAAATAAAGCTACCTCAAATGTTACCTAATAATTGAAATTATTTTTGTTTTGTTCCCTTGTATAAATTATTTTCTATTTCAAAGAAAAAAACAAATGCAAAAAGAATAAGGGTTTCCAATTGGAAATTTAATATCACTAATTAATGAACTCTACTTTGGCCTTTGACGAAGATTTGAGAGAGCTGTGATTCAGCTGCAGAAAGACGTGGTTAAATGGGTTGCCTCTGCCTCCAGAAGAGTTTGGCCAGGACCCTGTGGTGAGTTGTCTGCCTGCAGCCATCTGCCCCAAAACAAGCCCAAGGGCTTCAGTTGGACTTGGGCTACTGCAGGGGTCCTGCAAGGCTTGTTGGGCTGGAACATTGAGCAAACATGGCTAATGAAGCCATTACACTGGGGAAAAAGATGCCTTAACAGCTGTTTCCATGCAGGAGGGATGTGAACCCAGGTTTTGTGTCCTGAGGAAAGCCTGGAGCTTGGGGACTGGTGTCCTGTCTCTGCCCATCAGATAGCGCTGGTGGGGACAGGTGCTGCACTGGGCAGCTCCATCCAGACGAGGTTTCTGGGTCTGGCCAGAGCCAAGCGTGAGGCCCCAGGGAGCCAGACGGTCAAAAAAAAATCCCTGAGGCACAGCAAACAGATCAGTTGCCATCTGAGTTCAGCAGCGATGGACCTGGGAACTTGAGTGCAGTGCCTACACACCATCTCAGCTGGCTCCATCTCCTTTTAGAACAGCCCCTAAGAGCCTGCCAGTATTATCAGGTAATGCCTTTTTAATTTTATTTTTTTTTGTCACTTTGGGTGGTAGAGGTTTATACCAGAAAACCATCTCCTTGGCTGGAGTTGGATGTTTTTCCACCAAAGCACAGGAGCATGTCTTTCTGTTCTTTATAGCTCTATTTCTTTGAGGTCTGGTAGCACCAAATGTCACCGTGGGTCCCACTGCGATGGGCTCAGTTGTGCAGAGAGGTGCTCAGCCCCAAAAGCACCATCACTGCACACAGCAACGCTTATGCTGTTGTTACAGTTAATTTCCTCCTCTCTTTGAACCATCTAAATTCAGCGTGCGTTATCCTTCTGTTATTTATGTAAATGTTTAGATTAGGTAATATTTTAGTCTACAGTGAATGGCACCATAATCCTCCTTATTCTTTTCCTTTATCATAAATATTTAGTTTGTTTTTAGCTTGTGGGACTAAACACAACATCGTTTTCATTACTGTGAAATCTTCCCCTTTTCTTCTCCTGCAAGCATCCCTGGTCCCCTGGCAGTACTCTGCCTCCCAGAACATGCTAATATTGCTTGCATTACTGCAGGATTACCACAGTGAAGTATACACTTGGTATTATAATTCATAATGTTGCTTTAAAAGATTAACCACTCCCACGGCTGTGTCTGGTAATTACAGAGCAGACTTTTTTTTTTAACAAAGAACAGCGTGCGCAAAATGACTGGCAAGGAGGTAAGCGTTTGGGGTGTGCTTTGTTTTTCAACCTCAGAGAAAACCAGATGCAAAATTGATAAAGGAGAACAAGAGTAGGCTTTAAGCTGAGATACTTCAACATATTAGTAATTTAACAGATTTATATGAAGGAGATGGCACTGTCGACCCCTGGAATGTCACAGCCTGATGCAATTGGCAATTGCCAGCTCAGATGACTTCCACGAGCAAATCCAAAATAATTAATAAACCTTCTGGAGTTTTC
The DNA here is from genome assembly GCF_017639655.2 of Falco naumanni. Lineage (NCBI taxonomy): Eukaryota > Metazoa > Chordata > Aves > Falconiformes > Falconidae > Falco > Falco naumanni. Next base: position 94,244,709 of record NC_054057.1, on the reverse strand, counting down.
CAGGCAAGCGAGTGTGCTGGTGAGAGAGCAATAGTTAGTTTTGCCTGTCAAGGTTCATTCTTTTTCAAAACTCCAGTCCTCCCTTGATGCTCTCTAATGGTTTTTTGAAACACCAAAATGTTTTTGCATGAACAACATTACCCATTGTGCTTTAGTTAAATGCATTTTGATGTCAGACATACTCCTGGTTCAAAAATGCCTGCTACCTACCCCTTCCTGAGGGGATCTCCAGGGAGGGTAGCCAGATTGACTTTAATCGGCCAAAGACACAGAACGGGTTCTTAATGCGATAAACCTATCGAGTGTACAAAGTCACGTTAATATGTGGAAGCTTGATCAGCTTTTATTAAGGGATCAGGAAATGGTTTAATTGCTGAGTGACAAGAGCATGTGTTTGTTTAATTGCTTGTTTGTGTTTATTGTAAAAGCCTTGGGGAACATGGTAATTTGTCCCATTGTTGTTTGAAATTGTGGGTCTGGCGCCCAAACCAACCGCACATGACAGACACTGGTCTTGTACCAAGTGTTGTTTCATCAACATTCACCACGGTTCCATTTGGCGAGGATGGCAGCCCTCAGAGCACGGAGTGGGATTCTCCTTCCAGTCTCTCCTCGCTTGGCTTGTCCAAAGCCAGTCATGCTGTGAGAAGGTTGGAAATCTTGTACTCAAATGAGGAGACGCTCACCCTCTGTTAAATGAAAGTAGCATTTAAAGGCTGTTGCATGGTACAGTAACACTTAGAGGATTGTTCTGTCTTTCACAGCTGGAGATGTAATGGTTGCATGCTCCTACAGAAAACTCCTAAAAGATCTCAGAGCCTGAGGCAAAGTCCGTTGAAGCTGTTGGTGTCTTTCCATTCACTGGACTGGCCTTTGATCAGGCACTAATGCATAGCGATAGCTTTTCTACACCTTTTCTGAATGGAGGTTTAGCGTAGAATTGTTCCCCGCTGCAGGATTGCAGCAGTCCTGTGAATAGAGCTGCTTTCTTGGCTGGAGCTGACCAGAAGCCTCGATGGTACAATGATGCTTGGCACTCCATGCGGGGCAGAAGTATTGGGTTTGCTGTGGACTTACATGAATAGTCCCTGGCTAGCAATCATTCTAAATATAAAGCTTCCTGAGATCCTAATATTTCTTTCCTCCAAATTCTTGCCTTTGGAAGGTAAGTTTTCCATCCAGGAGCACCACTTGGGAAAGCTTTCATTCCTGTTTTCTCTAAATTAGCCATTTTAAATACTTTCTTGATGGAGGAGGATAGAGGGTTGCTGATGATTAGGGTTATAATCAGCTTTCCAGTTCAGTATCCAGCACCACAGAATGCATCTACTTCTGTAGAAGGAGCCTAGGAATAGTCGTATCAATATACATTACAAGCTTGTCATAACTCACTCATTTCCTATTTCAAACAGGAGGAAATATACTTGAACATATCTGTTGTATCTGTCAAGACTTCTCATTTGTCAAACTATTAGTGGTCCCTCTGTCAACATAAATAAATCTGTCCATAAATCTTGACAGGTATAATCATTTGTTGCATTTGAAAGGCAAGTCTCTAACATTAGACCCCTTTTGATTCCTAACATGATTATCTTTAAAGAAAGACATTTCAGATGCCTTCTGAATCTGGCCTCTGTCAAATGATTTCTCTGCTCTTGCTGAGTTATCTACTCTCACGAAGTAAGCAAAGGCATAGCTCCTGCTGTCAACTCTCTTGAAGACCACACGAATCATTGGCATCGCAGCAGCTCTGAGGCCCTATCCTGCAAGCTTTTATGTTCCTGTTTGTCAGACCAGGCTCCCAATAGGCTTATTGTTCTTTACAACTAGGTTTCTCATTCCTATTCTAAGCCATTCTTCTGGCACCGGTTGTCTTTTCTTTACTTTTGGGAAGCTATCAAAGAATATTCTTTGAAGGTATTCCATCAGAGCTGCTGATCTTTCAGTGTTGTTGTCGTTGGCAAAAAATCCGTACCCATACGAGAGAATTAAGCCTCCGAAATGGCCGTTTAAATATGGGCTAGCATAACTTGAGATTGAATTCCGTAATACCAACACGCAAGCTCCCCTGCTCCTCTGGGCACGCTGAGCCGCTCCAGCCTTAAGAGGCTCTCCAGAGAGATATGAAGTGACCCTCTTTCTGGGCTTGATGGCCTTATGTTAGTAATTTGGTCTGCTTGATTAAGTTAACAGTTGTCCAGCATTCACCAAGCTGGAATATGAAACGAGGGACTTTGGCCAGGGTTCGGTGTCTCAGCAGATGGCTCTGGCACATGACCCAGAAACTGGTCAGTGCACAAGTGCCAGAAGGCAACCAGTGAATCCACAGATAGCGTGGCTTCCTAGCATTCCCTGCCACCCGGAAAACCTAAAGCATATGCTTCTGCAAAGAATGAGTCAGGAGACTGCTAGGGCTGGGTTTGCGGGAACTGCACAGTAAAGAGGATCCCCAGGGAGCCCCTGCCGTAGCCAAGGTGCTTGGTACCCAAGTTCCTGTGGTGTCACGGGCATGCCCATCTTCGACAGCCATGGGAAATTAGCTAGTGAATGCTGGAGGATCCCAAGTCTAATGTTTTCCCTTCAGTCTTCTGACAGTGAATAAAGGAAAACTCTAGTGTTTTTCATAAAATGCATTTAAAGTTCTTCATTTTCCCTCTTTCAACTTTCCACTCCTTCAAATCATCTGTGGTTTGCTGCAGCAAAAATTTTTAATTGACAGAATTTCAACTTGTGCTCTAAAGAGACTCATTACTTCACAGGCTCTTTAGCTTCATGGGGCCTCAATGCCATGTGGGATATTTCCTGCTTTCTTCAGTGGATCCTTACCACTGAAACTAATTTTTTGATGAGCTGCAGAAGAAGCCTGTGTACCAAGAACAATTATTTGAGACATACCCTTTTGCTTACGATGTTTTGTACAGGATGTCCAGATGCAGACCATCAAAATGCAGCTGTTAGATAAGGTTCCCATCTGAATCACAGCTCTCAATGCAGTCAGTTATTAAATAGCAGGGTTTTTTTCACATCAGGTCACAGTTTAGGACAATATTTCGCTGGAGCAAACAGTATGCCAGAGCCATAGGCATCTAGTTGACTATACCCACATGGTAGGCTTGGGAGAAAGGGAAGGGACTTCCGTCATTCACTTCAGGGCAGGGAACCCAGAGAAGTATGTAGTTGTGTTTGTGTACCAAATCTGGTGTTTGAGTGAAATACTTAAAAATAGTCGATGAGGACTTGTCTATAACCTTGTTGACAAAACGCATTGTGAAATTCTCTGACGCTAAGGAGATAAGCACCTTGCTTTTATGAGGCTGCATGATGTGGGGCATGTGCTTAAAAGCAGAATACAAGTTCATCTGGGTTTGTACCAACACCTGCACATGTTGATAGCACTGGAGGGTCTGCAGTCCACAGGTGAGAGCTTCTGAGGGTCTGAATTATGGAGGTAGATGCCTAGGTTAACCTACACCCTGGCCTTTTGCATCAGTGCCTATCAGTGCTCCCTGTGTAACCAGCATCCACCAGATCTCACCACTGCTGTTCCTGGTTCTCTTGCTCTGGGCCAGGAAGGATGCTGGGCTCCTCAGCTTCTTTTTCTGTTGACTGGCAAGATGGTGCTTTGTCAGGTAACTGCTGTTGCCACCAACTGCAAAGCTCGCTGCATCTAGAGTATAATGACACCTTCTGAGCTGCTTCTTTTATGCGTTAACCTACTTGGAAACAGAGGCTCATGTGCAAATTCCCTCTGTATTTTGTGAAGGCTGAAACATAAGCCAGATCTGAGTTGAATTTCCCCCTTCCAAGAGCCAGCTGAATCAAAATCCCCTGATACAGACATCCCCAAATTTTATGGGTGCAAAAGATGTCTTGATCCAAATTTTGCAGTTTGCTCCCATCTCTGCTTAAAACATAAAATGTATGTTTTTAGGGAAAAAGGATATAAACATCTTGTTCATGTTTGAGCTGAGAATGTCTTTTTTCTGTAGGCTGTCAACACAACTTCAAATGCATGCAGCCTGTCCAATCTGACAGACAATTTGCATATTTGTGGAATGCTAATGCCAAGTTACTGTATACATTTGTACATGAAAGCATTAGAAAGTTTGAAGGATTAAAGGTGGAAATGTATCCCCCTCGGCCTCGATTAAAGATCAAGACAGCACATCAATAGATGGCAGACAAATAACTGCTGCTTTGCCGTTTGGAACGGCTTAACCCAAAAATAATAAAATCCAAGCTATTTCCTAGGACATAAATAGCTGAGGGCTTTGCACGTGCTAATTGCCGGAGCGTTGTTTTAGCCTTTTGAGAGTGTAATGTGGAGTCTGGCACATTCAGTGTGAGCCCTCTGACACAGCAACCGTCTTTTTGTTGTGCACTAGCTGCATGCCTGGGACACAGCTGGAGCTGTGAGGGCTGCCTCGGCGTAAAAGTGTCAATGTCTAGGGCTGCACCTCCCTCAGCTTGCTCTCAGGTCCTGGAAAGTTCTTTGAGGCCAGATGGAGGTGCTTGGCCCATACAAAAGTGACTTAGTTTGCAACGAGGTGGGCGTCAGGAGGAGCTGCAGCAGGTGCTCAACGGTTTTCCATAGGAAGATGCTTGCTTGGCTGCGTGTGTCAAGCTATATTTTGGAGCCTGGCTCTAGACACGCTGATTTGAAAATGGAGACTTTGAGTCTTAAAAACAAAATATGCTAAAGAAGGGGTTTGCATGGTTCCTCCTAAGGATCAAAACCTGATATTTATTTTACTTGTACTAAAAAATAACCTCAAAAAGATGTTCTGCATTGGCCAATGGATATAATTCAGGACCAGACATTGGCAGCACAGGACAGAGAAAGCAGGAGCTAGTCAAACCTTTCCTCCAGTCTTCGATCCAAAACATGAATATTCCTTTGATTCTGAATGGGTTTGGCCAGCCTTTTTCGCAAACGGTTGCACGTCTCTGCGCTTTCTGGCTGGGGGAAGTGGAAGTGGCAAAGCCTCAGATACCTGGGAACCAAGAGCTGGAAACTTCTCATGGTCTAACGAAATTCCCGGGCCAGCTTCCAGCCTGAGCGGATGCAGACAACCAGCCAAACTGAACCACCAAATCTGTTGAGATTCAACCATCATTTGCAAAAGAGGACTTGGATTTTTGAGGGAATTTGTAGGAGCTGAACACCCAAATCCCTTTAAATCCCAGTAGGACTTTTGCTCCTCTTTCTTGTACTCCACGGACAATCCTTGTCTATTTTCTTCAACTATTTTGAAGCCTTTGGGCAACACTTTCATCATAGTTACACCTCACCACCAAAACTACAAAAGCACAAAATTTTAGCTTCCATTCCTGAAAGCGTGTGATTTAACACACCTACCCAAAAATTGCCAGGCTACACCAGAACCCTGGACCACAGAGAGCCCTGTGCCGTCACAAGATAGCCCTAACTCCAGGTGCACCAGTTTGAAAACTTCAGCCTTAATGCATTCAGAAAAAGTATGTTGTTGTTTTAAAGCACATTACTCAAAGGCCAAGATGCCTTTCTACTGGGAGCAGCATTACAAAGCCCATCTCTGCCTGGATGCCTATTGCAACATGGATCTGACAATTCACATGCAGGAAAAGCCCTCTCATGCATTCACAGTTTAGATGACCTCCATATATTTGTTTAAAAAATAATTAGGCTTGCTTAGATTTTGTACTGTTGCGTTTTCCTTTTTTTTTTTTTTTTTTAAAGTAGCTTTTCCTGTAGCGCTCCCAGGCCAGTACAATGCTGGCTTTTAGAAGTGATTTGTCTGTTACCAGGCAGTTTAAAACTTTTACTTCCTAAGTCTTTGCAAACCAGCAGTACAAGGAGACTAAAAAAATCTCCTGGGAATTGTTTTTATAGTAACAGTGAAAGCTTAAAATGTTGCAGCGGCAGCCAAATTATTTTTCTTGTAGTGGAAACAATACCAACAACTGCAGTCTACATACAAAACAGTTTAAAGCTACCCATAAAAATGACTAACAAATGAGTGCTACATTTCTTTTTATCATTTACTCTTTATAAAAAGTGACAGTTTGAAGGCTACTAATTTGGCAAGTTATTTCCCCTCTGTAGTCATGGTTGTTCAGTAATTAAAGGTTATAAAAAGCATGGACGTGTACATACTAGTCTAACATTTGTACATGGTTTAGGACACCGTCCACCCTCTTTCTCACCCACTAATGGAAAAATAGGTAGACAAATTTAAAATTTAGCCAAAGGGCAAAGTGATTTCAGACAAAATTTTCAAGAACATGCTCATGTCCAAGCCCTGTGTACTTTCTGTAATACTCCTAAATTGCGCAGAATGATGTGTAGTTACCTCAGGGTACAGAGGAGTATTTTTGTCCATGACTAAACAAATGACAACTTATGTGCGGTTGAAATGAAACATTTAAAATATTATTAATTACTAATGCTAATTGTTGAGGTTTTTTTTCAAAAGTCACAGCTGCTATCCTTTGGTAAGTAATTACTTTTTAAAATCTATAGTAAAAATTGTACTTGTTGGCATCTAAACCCTTCTGTCACTCTGGAAAATGGCACTTATGTTCTTAAGTCACTTAGGTTGGTTTTGAAATCTTTGCCTGATATTTATTTCATCATCTATTTGCTGGCAGCGGCCGTTTCTATACCTGCAAGTAGTACAAAATATATTACTCCCTCTGAAGGTAAAGAACTAAAAATAATACAGTCAGCTAAAAGTAATAGTCAACATCAAGGTAAAATAGAAAACCTTTAGTTCAAGAAATGGAAACAGGAGAACTTAAAGCTCTGCCTGCAGAGCACGGAAATGCTTCAGACGGGACTTGCAGCAGTTGCTGGTCTAATTCCGTATCCTTTGCAGCCGGAGACCAGTGCAGGGATGCTTGGTGGGGCACGTGAAAAGGTCAGGCAGATCCTTGGGGTGCTGCTAGGTGTTGGCACCATGGCACGTGCCCCACTGGTTCCCTCTGTTAGGGTGTGCGATGCAGGACCAGTTACTCCAGTAACTTCAGTGTGTGGCTGCACTCTGAATTTGGTCATTTGTCCTTCAGCTTTAACAGGCAAGTGTTTGTCTGTTGAGTGTCCAAATAGCGATGCTATAGCTGTATATTTGGAGTTGATCAGGTCCTAGAGCAAAAGAAAAAGGGTTCAGAGTCTGAAACCTTCCAAAGCCTGTATTAGCTAATTACCTAGTAATTTGCATTAGTACTGGCCATGAGAGGCAGACAAAAGTCCTGGTCCATAAGATTGAGATTAAGCCAGTAACTTTGCAAAAGCAAATATGTCTCAGTTCTAAGTACTTTTCAAAATGGCCACTGTTCTCACTATTACTGTGAGAAACTCTGTTCCAATGTATATAAAACATAGTGGAATAATAACATCTCATTTGATTATACAAAGCAGGTTTTTTCCTTAGTGTTTTAGTTCTCAAAATTCCCAGAATACACCACATTGAAACTGTTCACTTGAGAAATTAAGTACCGTATGTGATAAGACAGTCATGTGAAATTTTTAAGCTGTCATTAAAAACGATTATAATTAGGACAAACTATATGAAAATGCTTTAAAATTGAGACCCTGGTGAATTAAAAATTAGGGGTATATTATGTATTATCATGTTGAAGGGCAGGGATTTACGCGTGTAACTCCCATTAACACTAATGTGAGTTGCATTCATAAATCCCCATGCCTTGCCACCAGCAAACACCCCCTCGTTTATTGTCGCTGAACAACCTCAACTTTTGCTGCGCTCCAACTCAATGCTTCTGCCTGGGAGAAGGAGCAGAATGGCAAATCAGAAGTTTAAACTGTTCTCCTTTACAAATCTAGGCCCCCAGATAGAGCCAAATGTAATTCACCTAAGCAGTAGCTGTACTCCCATGAGTAAGGTTTACTTATGAAAATTAACTGTCATGGAGTCTACGCTTCCCTGCAACTCCTCCTGTGTTTTCCCTACACTTAATAACTAGGGGTTGGGCTGCAATCATTTTTATTATGTCTCCTCTAAATGTAGGAAGCCTACTGCTGGGGGTGGGCTTGAAAGCGTTCCAGTCAGGAGCCTTCAGAAGGAGCTGCCCTGGGAGCAGCGTGCAGTGCCTGCGTGGCAGGTGAAGGTGCACCCTAATGACAGCGCACACAAATTAAACACCCCTCTCACCCTGGTGTGGCCACGGGGCTGGCGTCTGAGCACTCAGCGGGAGCTGACCCAGCAGCTGCGCTGGGCTCTGGGTCGCAGGCGAGGGGTGAGCTGCTGGGCTTTGGGCTGAAACGTGTTGCCAGTTCACTTCGTCTAAAAAAAAAAAAAAAAAAAAAAATAAAGTAAAAAAAAAAAAAAAAGGTATCCCTTGCTCTTACAAGAGAAACTTTAATAAGTGAATCCTAAAAGTTGCTTTTTTTTTCCTTTTTTGAAATCTTGCTTTGTATACAGAAATATATAGTTTTCATGTATGTGGTCATGGAGTCCGTCTCATGCCCCCATCATTCCGTCTGCTCCTTTTTACACCCTTGGATTTGGCAGTGCTGATACCACTAAGGTAAGCGAGTTCATCTGTAGCATGGGGTTTGCTGAGAGTCTAGTAATAGCACTCAATAGAAATGTCCTGTCCTACTGCTTTTATAAATGAACCCATACTACTTCTATTTAAAATACATTAAAAGAATGGTCATATTACCCCACTATAGCTTACAGCAAAAAAACCTCAACAAACCACAGCTCATACCTCGTACCTTTCTATGGCATTGCAAAATTATAATTACACTAATATACTACGTTCTTTACAACTTCTTTTCCCCAGGGCAAAATAAATAAATCTAAATAAAATAGAGATATGTAGAGTTGGTACATCTCCTATTTTATTAATTAGCACCTGAGCAAAATGTTTTTCTTCCCTGTTGCCAAGCCAGAAAAAGCGCTGATGAATTTTCAAGCAAAGTAATGAATGCCAGGTTTATTTCTTTATTGGTACCTGTGGATTCTGTTGTATTGCTTGTTAACAGATGCAAGCGGGCAATATAACTATTACATCAGGCAATAATACAGAAACCCAGGCAGTTTCTAAGCAACAGCCCAGCACTGATTTGTGCCAGCTATTCTCTAGGATTCCCTCAGACACAGTAAGTGGAGTTGGACAATATAGTCTAATTTTGAGAAAGGAATAAAGCATGAAACTGGTGATTTTCAAAATCGTATTTTTGCAGATTTCTTACCAAATCAAAAGAGCTAAAATTGAAAACTGTCAAAAACATTTCAGCTCAAGAGCTGCATAAACTTTTCTATTGTTCAGGCAGCTAAACAGACACAGCTATTTTGCTTCATACCTTGCCCACAAAAATAATGAAAAATAAAGATCATAATAATAGAGCCTTTTTAGGTTGTTGGACTGAAACTGGATTTTGTGGTGTTTCCTTTTCTAGACTCACTCATCAGTTTAGCCTAAAAGTAAAACATTTGTCATCTGTTCTGTAAGAATTCCACGGTCAGTCAAATCTGAGCACTGATGGAAAATTCATAATAAATCATTCTGTTTAAGCCATATAGACTGTGCGTGTGTGCACATATAATTTTGTGTGTACACAAGATAAAAAGGTGTATTTCAAAGCCATGTCATCTCAGATGTCACTAGCTGATACAGTTTCTTAGCCTACACATTGCATATTGTAAAAAGGACATCTGCTTTATATATAACTGGGGATTCAATGAAGCAACAAAGCTGGGACCTGTTTTATTATCCATAACTTTCCCTTCAATGGACCAATCCAGGCTTGGACTCTCTCAGTATTTGGAGAACGTTGTTTCCACACTTTGGTTTAGTCCAATATGGCACTCTGTGTCAAGCTCGAGTTTTGAGCCAAACTTCTCTGAAGGATAGCTCTCTTTCATCTAAGTATGAATAATGTCCTTTCAGAAAACAGTTTCTATTTAGAATAAATAAGAACAGACATACATGCAGACACGCACACACTTATGGACCTGGGCACACATGCTTCCAGGGGCACAAACATGAACAAACAAGAAGAAAATATTGTAAACCAGATGTCCTCTGGGTTTGAATGCGCCATTGGTTTCCATACACCATGTAAGGTTCTGGTCTGCTAAGGGAGTAGAAGTAAATCTGACATAGGAGCTTGCACCGCTAACAGTTTTACTTGCTTGGGCGGTAGGAAGTGGTGGCTTTCTTCACTGAAAATTGACTTTGCAAAAAAACCTGATGACATTTCCAAAGCAGAATTCACTGTTGAGATATTTGAGTTGTAGGCCAAAATACTTCTCTTCTTGGCCAAAAAAAAAATAAAAATAATATATATAAATAATCAAACTCATTCACAAGAGCTGTGGTTGCATGCCTCAAGCCTTCTGTTCTCTGTGCTCATCTCCCCCCTTCTTGTTTTACAGCAGCACATCCAGAGCGTGCAAGATGGAGATAGGGAACTTGTGCGTGGCTGCAGGGGCAGGAGGCATCCAGGCACTGGGCTGTGGCTCCCACCAAGGTACCAATGCAGCAGTTGTGATTCAGTGGCTTTTCTCTCCCAAGCTGTTCCAGTTTTAAGGTGTTAAATTTTTTTCATATAAACAATAAAATATGGTTTGAGAATCAGATGCTTTCTGCTCCCTCAAAGGGGAAGAGAAATATGCATCTCAAATAAAACCCCATCTTCTACTAAAAGCCGGTTTTGGTGAAACAAAGTCACCCAACCATACAACTCAGCCCACACAATTTCCATGTGTTTCCATCTTCTCCTCCCCTCCCAATCTCCGAGCCATTCTCTGCCTGCCTGATACATGTTGACATGAGAATTAAATCACTAAGAAGTATGAATGCTTTAGCTTTACCAGAAGACCAGGTTACTATTCCTAGCATGGAAAGTTAAATGAAATCATGCTGTGAGTGAATTCCTATTGATTTCTTCAGGATTGATCAGAAACATTTGTAAAACTTTTGTTTTCTTTCTGTCCTACATCTTCTTTAGACACATAGTTAAACATACTAAGAAACGTTTACATTTTAAAAACGTGTTCTAAGGTCTTTATATAAACATACATGTAATAAAAGTGACTGGTAATTTATATAATCTATATACATTCAGATACTTTATTTTTTAAGCCAAGGTTTTAAAAAATAGATGCCTAAATTCAGACACCTAAGTCTATGTTTACAGTCTTTGGTTGCCTGATTTTCAAACAGTTCAGAAACTTTTTTTTTTTGCCTGTTAACTTAAGGTGCCTAGAGGTATTGGACAAAAAATTACATTGGGCTGATTTTCATCTGTTAGAAAGGGAAAATTAAAGGTTAGAAATACAGAAAGGAGGTAAAGGAAAAAAATAAGAAAACTATAAATCCACAGGTTTTTCCCACATTTAATTGAAGAAAATGAGTTGCATCGGCATAAGGCACATGAGAACAATCCAGCAGGTTTATGCTTGCTGACTGAATTTGACCTAAAGCCCTCCCTCGAAGCATTTATCTTTTCTTCTTTAGGTTCACACTGAGGCCTCCAGTTTCAAAAATGTGTGTGAGCTTCTGCACCTAATGTATATGCATATTCAGTGCGACTGCATATGGAAATGGAGCATCCATGCCAACATTTTTACAGCTAACAGGCTTTTTGCATGTGCGAGTCTCTGAGGGTTGTGTGCTATTGGGGTAATTGTGCATGTAAATTCAGCGGGCAGTCACACACACAGCTATAATGTGTACAGCTGCATTAATACTTTCTTTTTTTTTTTTTTTAAACCAGCTAGCAAAAGCAAGTGAGAAAAATGATACAGCTTTAGACACCTGGACCTTGAAATAACAATAATAGAAAACCCCTAAAACCTGATTATGGATCTTGAAATTATGTGTTTCAGCTTTCAAAACCTGCCCTTGCATCCCCCTCAGCAACACAGGTCGCTCTTACATATAGGCACTGTTAGATTTGTGTTTTTAATTACAAGCAAATAATTTTTTTTTAGGCAGTAAACATAAACTGATGCTGTTCTAAAATTTAAAGGGAGAAAGTTAATATAAAAGAAAAAAAATACCACACTAGGAAGAAATAAATAAATATATAACAAGAAGTTGTTAGTGGAGCAGCTGTGTAAATAATATGAACAATGTTAAAGAATAAAAGGAAACTGCCAGAGCCACTTGGGATGAGGAGGGAGCCTAATATCACTGATTGCTATAACTAGGTCTTGCTCGTTGGTTGTGCCTGTTTTTTTTTTCTGCCAACTCCAGGTCTGCCTTAGAAGGCACTTTCTTGAAACGCACCGGAAGAGGGGAAGGAAAATGAGGTTATCCCATCAAATAATCTACTACTCTTTGGTAAGGGCACAGGAATAGAGAATGAAGCAATGGTTTAATATTAGGACCAGAAGCTGCATGAAGTAAGTAATTAGCTGAACATTTACTTCATTCATCAGTACACAGTAAATGTTCAATTGTGTTGAAGTCAATGAAAAAAATTCCACGCTTTGCCTGCAGGCTTTGCTGAACGACACCACTTGTCCATGAAAATGCTCTGAACCTCAAACACTGAGGTACGTTTGTGCTCCAGGAGCTCCACACTTAGAAGACAGCAAGGTAAGAAAGGCATCCTCTGATCTCCTGGGGGCAGGGGACGTGTGACTTTACACCTAGCGGGTGAGTTCTCCATTCTCCATCTTATTTTCGTAACCATTTTCAAGGCCTTGAAGATAGACCAGGATCAACAGGGAAGACAACTAAACCTAGTCATGCACGTGTTCTTGTTGTTGCTTAGGAGTTACATATTGTAAATCCGTAATATAAAATACCCTGGTTTAGTCTAACTGGAGATCTGTTGCTTGCATGTGTAAGGATGTAAATTAACTTTTTGAGGCTTTACTAAAAACCAAAGTGCTAGGAAAAATCATTACTTAAATCCTCGTTATTATTATTTGTTGGGTGTAGCCTTTGCTTTGTAAATGACTGCAGGGCTTTGGAAAGGAGCCAGGACAGGACCCCTCCTGGACAGGAGCTCCATATTTCTCTGCAGAGACATGGTGCAAGGTTGAGGCATGCTGCTTTGCAGACATCAGCGTGATTTGGTCACCACAGAGAATAAAGCCACCTCTAGGGCTCAGGAACCTCCACGCTGATTTACTCTGGTATTTACGATATTACTGTGTACGAGAGATGGGATTTCTGTGATGCTGATACCAGTCCAAAATGTGAACTGGATCAAGACCACAGGCTATTTCCCGTTACTGCAAGAGCAGCTCCTTCATGGAGGAGGACCCAAGTTGCATGTGGACTGGACATGAAAGGTGTAGAAAGGCTGAGGAACTCACGAACTGTTCCCTTGGTAGTTGTATCCCTTACCATCCTGCCTTTCCAGCCACAGGGCTTTGTAGTAGGAAACTCACCTCCCAGCACCGGCCCAAGTCCCGCAATGCTAGCCAGGGCTGCTATTAAACCTGACTGAGCTGACACAGCTCCCCAGCTCCCTGCAGCGTGCGCTCAGCACGGTATAGCTGCTCTGCCGCACAGCCGAGCTTACATACTGCCATAGTCCCCACCAAGGCAAACCGAGATATGGCCCTGCTGTTACCTTGGCAAAGCCACGTAACCTACATAAATGTGTATGGAAATGGTTCTGTTGTCCTGCCACAGTTGTGATTATTGCTGGTACATGGTAAGTGCCGTGAGCCATCATTGAACTAAAAATTGTAGAAGAGCAGAGTTACTAGCCCATGGGTCTGAGTTAAACTGGCAAGGACCCAGCGCTCTGCTGCAGATCTGCTGGAAAGCAGAAAAGAAACCTGGTGAGGAACAGTCTGAAAAGACTGCCTTTGTGCCAGTATGCTAAGTAGAAAGTCACTGCTGAATACACATGGGCCAGATCCAAAATCTGTTTAACACTGTGGGAATTTTTGCACTGACTATGATGGCCTTTGCTGCAGCCCGTGGGCTCTGACCTTCCATATCCTGTGCAGCTGCATCTTTGTGGAAGCAAATTAGGTGCATTATAAGCACGAAGTTACCTGCAAGTGCTCTAGAACTAATTTCTGTCAGTGACATGAACAAATCAAGGTACAGAACAAAAGAGGCAAGATCCTATACATCTACAATGGAAGTCAGAGGCCAAAACAAAAGTAGAGTTAGTTTGGAAAATTCTGTAAAGAGCAAGAAAAGGGAAATAACACCACTTGGGGAAAATTTTCTGGCCAGTGAAACCCAGGGGAGTTTAACCATTGATGTCAGTGGCACAAATACTGACATTATATAAAGCACATGAATGTTATGAGACCCAAAGACTTTTAGGAACGAGACCAAGCTCACTAATTGTTTTCCAGCAGATTCATCATTCCCAGCACAGCGTCCCATCCACTGGCATGGCTGCTGTCCTCAGCCTGATATCTTCCCTTTGCTATCATATTTTTGCATGAAGGTGGTTGCAAAATTACTGCACCACATCCTTCGGCAGTCAGGAAGGCTCATACCAGAGACAGGAAAGTGTCTGGAAATCAGTGCTAAGCACTGAATGCTCCCTGTATGAATTCTTTCTCTGCTATATAACATCTGAATCCTGCCTGGTGCTTACTCTGTTTCCTGAACGAGGGCCGTGGGGAGAGGAAAGCCAAAGCAAACTGCTCCAGCAGGACGGGACTTTTAGAGGGTTTCAAATGAAAGTCCAACCAGCACAAAGTAAAGCAGCCTTATGGGGCCTGGCCCCCACCGGCCACACTGGCACTACCACAGGGCATGTATTCAAGGATGGTCATGCTCTCTTTGACTTTCAGGTAATACTGTTGACCCAGTGCCCGGGGCCACCTTGGTGAGCTTGCAAAGCACTTGCTGTTCCTTTTCGATCATGCTTCCATGTCCCCGGTTCATTAGGATGTGGGCAAATGCTTATTGCTACTTTTGCACAATTGATTGACTGCAAACTATATCCTTCCTCAAATTTCGTCAGGATTTTCTCTGGTTAGTAGATGCTTTATTGCCCTTATTATGAAGTGCAGTTGCTGTATGATGTCAGATAATAGTTACGCTGGGTTTTTTCAGTCTTCTTTGCCAAATCTGAGTTACTTGCTTCCTGGCTGAGTTGATTTGCTACCTTAATTTTTAGAACGTATGATTTCAGTAGCTACATGACTTTGTGTGTGTGCATGAAAACAAGCAAAAAATTAATTTTATTTCTGACTGAAATCTATCTATCTATGTGCATAAAGTAAATAGATATCTATTCAATAGGGCAATGGTGGTCTTAGAATTTAATTACAAACCTGAGTTATGTGGTGTTCTAAATTGCTGTCCCATTCTGCATCAAGAAGACCTAGAAGACTCACAGAAAGTTAAAACACCTCTGCATAGCTTTTACCTGCTAATAGCATTTCTATCATTGCAAGATCTGGCAAGAGAGTCAAATACCATGTTTTCCCAAAGGTATGTAAAGCATGCAGAGCTGACGGAAAGATTAACAAGTTTTCTGTGGAAAGAGTGTACATCTGCTAGGGTGAGGAGAGCTTTCACTGATGTGCCACTTGTAAATGCATATGAACTCTGTAATAGGTGCAGTGCTTTTGCTCAACAGCTGCAATCTTTTCATTGTACCTCTTTTGTTGAACTCAGATAAAAGCACTTCATCGTCAACAAATCTAATATCTGTTCTTGTCCCACTTGAAAGGGTCAAATGAAATTTCCCACCAGAGAACAAAAAACCTGAAGCTCCCTAGTGAGTTTTGGTGGCAACATGCCAAGAGAGAGGGGAGGAGAGGTAGAGTCTGTGGGGCCTCAGCAGAGCAATAACATCAAGAAGCACGAAAAGCACTCTTCAGGCTTGCACGTGATCACACGGCAAGAAAGGCAAGGACAGCACAGCAGCCAGACGTGAGCTATGAAATTGTCTCCCTCCTGAGCTGCTGAGGCAGATCCTCCTCGTCTGAGACTCCCCTTCAAGAGATCAGATGAAGCTATTTGGGGTTGCTGTCTCATGGTGGAGGAGGTCAAGAGGCAGGTGTGCTCAGGCTGGAGTGGGACCCCACTGCAGAGGAGGAAAAGCCTCTTGCTGACTTCATGGTTGCAGGCAGTATTTCCAATGTACTTGGCTCTGCAGAGAGCACAGACTCAGGAGGGGGGGAAGCTGGAGGGGAAGAGAAGACAGAAACTCTTCTCTCTTTTCTCCCTCTCCAGTCACGCATTGCTTGGGATGCTGGTTGGAGACTGTATGCCGTATTGAGAGAAGGACTTAAGAAATGGCTTGCTTTTACCATAATAGCACCAAACCAGTACAAAAATATGCATACATCCTCAGCAGAATTGCAGCCTGTGTTGCTGTGTCCAAGACATTTCAGATATTACACCAAATGCATAGTTTATAGATTTCTAGCAGCTGAAGGGGAAGCAGGTGTATATTTAGTCTATTCAGATGCACACTTAAGTGCATGCAAATATTTTGCTAGGTCAGAGCTTCTGTGTGCTGAGCCACACATCCCAAAGTGTCCACTTCCCAGTTGCCTGTGCTTTGCACATTCTCTTAAGCCTCTGCAGTATCAGTGAAAGGTGTTCCTATTTGTTTTGTTCTAACAGTTTCTCATAGTGTCATTGTAGAGGCAGCGGCCTCTCCGCAACAGAAAACAAGTTATCCTGACAGTGGCAGGTTGTAGCCCAGCTCACCAGGGACACGGACCTTGTGCAATGCTTCCTGATGTCTTCCTGGATCCCAAGCCTGGAAAAAAAGCCCACAAAGAAGTTAGAGACCAGATGTGACTAGAAATGAGACCATTTTGATCTTGCAAGATAAAGCTTTTTGGTAAGTATAAGCTCTTATTTGCATTATTTGCAATAATGAATTATTTGAATAATAACACCTGGGGAACTGTCATGCTCTAAACTTGGGGAAAGCCTGTGGCCCGTTGAGGGCAGGGGATGGGGAGTTAAGGCACAAAGAAGGAGGCACCGTAATAAAGGAGCGTGGAGTAGCCCATCACTAACGCCTTGTCCCTGTATCAGCAATTGGACTCAGTTATGAGAATAAAAGGGACCTTGGCTGCGAATGACTTAGGGCAGCATAAATATGTATTATGAATTTTAGGCTCAGACATAATTAAATGCCATTTGTCAGATCTATGCTTGGTTTTCATCTCATTTGAGTTTTACAGAATGAATTAACTAACAAATGTGCCTCTGATTCTACCATAACAAATCATTTCTCAGAATGGTTGCCTCCAAGCAGCAGCGAGAGAGTGACTGGGGGGGAGTGACCTTCTGCTGTGAAGTTGTCACGTTCCAGCAGAGCCCTGAGTGGCAATGACAGCCTCAGTAATGGGAGCCCGTAGTGGCCTGGCAGTGTTGTTGATAACTTGTTAATTTATTTAGTGCAGTGGTGCAGAGGCGAAGATCTGGAGTAAAGGGTGGGGTGGGCTGAGCCTCAGGGTTGAAATATGTAAATATTCTGCATTTGAAAAAAAAAAAAAAATCCTTGTTCATTGTCACTAAATGAGGTTGGTGACAGGTGCCACTGGCAAGCATATAGGCAAATGTTTGTACCAAAGCAACCTTCATTAAAAAAAAAAAAAAAAAAAAACAAACAAAAAACACCCCAGCAAATGTATGGTCAGCATGTGTGCGTAGTTTGGGTAATAGAGCCATAAGTGCTCCTCTCCTGGCCATATGAAAGCACATTTAGGGCACAACAAGAGGTGATCGTTCTGAGCTGGGAGTCACAGGACAAGAAACAAATGGTCTGTTTGCCTTCAACAGGCAAAAGGGAGAAAGAGTCAAAGACCACAGGTGAAGAAATCCTTTCATTGCAGTTTAACGGTATCTCAAAGAGTTATCTCACTTTGTTCCATGGCATTAAAGTAAAGGTCCTTCTTATACTTACCAAATTATTATAGCAAATGGATGGATTTGTTAGCCATATGACTTAGCTATGGTTTCTGAAGTGTTAAGAAGTGCTCAGAACTTTGTGGGTGATGCATACTTTAAAGGATCTGATGTCTTCTCGAACTGGCAGGCTCCTTCCAGAAACCAGATCCATTGGTAGTAGCACAAAACTGATACCCCAAAATCAAAGCATTCCTTTTCTGTTTGGACAGTCCCACATGTTGTCCCTAGCAGGCGGCCTTCTGCAGCTGTGTTCTTACTGCCACATCACTCATAAATTTATGAAAGTTGTTCATCCTATCAGGTTAGTGAAAATTTGCAACAAACGCTCTGAAGAGAGCTGGAAGGTAACAAACTGGTAAGCCAAAAAAATACACCTGATAAGAGCTGTCCTCTGTACAGCTTTTGCAGACTTTATCCTTAAAATATCTTGAAGAAGATGAAGTAAAACGTATTTAACAAATAACGTGCTGCCATTTGAAAAACAAAACCAGATGGTGGTGTTAATGGATCCAGTGACTTAAATATAATGCCATGTGTCTGCAGGAAAACAATACCCGCCCCCCCAACCCTGCTAACCTTAAGCACAGGCACTGAGGAGTTCTCTTATGGATGAGGGGAAAGAAACACCCTGCGGCCAGGTACCAGCAGTAATGGTGGCAAGTCTGGGATCTCAGCCATGAGCACAGACATTCTCATAGCAGGCTGAGAAGGAAAAGCAAATTTTCCTCTTGCCAGTGAGGGAAGCGCTGCTCCGGGCTCCTGCAGGCCCCCTAAGCTGCCGTCGCACTGCCCACACGTGCTGCCCCGCGGGTGTCTGGGGACCCGAGTCATCCACATGTCCCCGGTTGGCTCCTCGCGGGCCCTGCGTGTGCTGCTGCAGCCCAGCAGTGTCCTGCAGCTTCTGCGGGACTTGGAACGCGCACGGGACACCTTGGCTCTTGACCTCAGTACATGAACGTGCACAAGGAATTTCCCCCAAACATTTATTATCCCTGGTACCATAGTCAACAGTTGGCTGGGTAACTGAGCAAATTTACTTGAACTCTTTATTTTCCAGGTCTTATTTTTCTAAGGAAGGCAATAAATCAATGACAGGAAAAGTACTCACCAGGCAGAAATTGGGTAGCTCCATGACTTAATCAGCACTGATTAATGCCGGTCGGGAATCTATCTCTGCATTTCTTTGGAATACATTTTGGAAAGTCTAGTCGTTCCTAGCAGAGTTTTGCATGAAAAATTAAATTACTTTCATATTCCTGCCTCTCCTTAACTACTAAGTTCCTTGAGGCTGACACGGTCTTTCCATGTAGGTCTGTACGGGTGCTACATGGGCCCGTGCTCCCCTGAGGGGTGAAGCCAGATGATCCTGGGAGAGCCCGGTGCCAGCTCGGGGGGACAGGCAGCGGAAAGACACGGACAGCCGCAGCCGGATAAGACCCTTCTCTTCCCCTCTGGCTGTAACAAACTGAAAACGCCAAAGATACGTCAGAGGGAAGCAGCCAGAGGTGGGGATGGGGGATGGAGATGAGTCAGAAACAGCCCTTCTTCTGTGGGGGTGGGTGAGGAGCCGTGACTCCTGAGGAAGGTCAAGGCCGGCCAGCAAACAACCCGGGCAAGAAACCCCCAGACGGATAAACAATCCAGACATCTGGTGAGATCCCGGCATTGCTGCAATCAGCGAGGTTTTGGCGCTGACTTCAACACTGCCAGGATTTCCCTTGTAATTAGCAGCGTGCAGCCCGTCTGGGGAGGATGTTCCCTCCGGAAAGCTGCTGGAACCGGGCTGCAAGTCGAGCTTAATCTCTGTGAAGCAAAGAATAACACCTAGTTAGTCTCTGGCCCCATGAGAAAAATGCTAACCTGAACTCAACAAATATTAGTTGCTACTGATAACTCTAACTAATGGCCAGCTTGGTTGCTGCCAAGATTTTTTAAGGTGCTCAGGGTGGCTACTGAGCAGCTCCCAGCACAGCACTGGAACAGACTGGGAACAGCCACGAGAAGGCATTCAGAGCCTGATGTATGGCAAAGGGAAAGTAAACATCCGAGCACGCAGAAGTGTTTGTGCACCCTTCTTTAGCACCAGCAAGTTGTGCAGGCACATGTCAGCCTGTGTACGATATAAGGCTCAGGCTGGTAAAGCTATCAACGGCAACAGATATTTCAGTTTCTGCTCTGATACAGAGACGCACACAAAAAATGCCTCCACAATATGGTTTTTCTTAAAAAAAAATTAAAAAAAAATCAAATCTGTGTTGTTAAAGACCTTAGATACCTGTATTTGAAGATCGTTGTCAGAAAAGATGAAAAACATACATTTTCATTTCATTTCAGATTAGCATGGTAAACAGCTCGATCTGTTCTTTCAAGTGGAGCATTCAGCTCCATTTGTTAGCTTTGTTGCTGATATTTCACCTCTCTTTTATTTACTTAATATAGTTTGACAAGAAATTCTTAGTGAAATAATATATCTACATGAAAGACTGACTTGGGGAACAAGTCCAGAGGTTTCAGTGGGACAGAATCAATTATTTACAGCTTTGCCATTTTGGTCTGCCTCCATTCCACAGAAAGCACTGTGAAGAGCTACCCAACCAGCTGAACATTTTTGGTAGAAAAATACATTCTATTTTTAGAAAAAAAATAATTGTAACATCAGTGTAAATTAGGATTTCACCCACTTGTGAAAGAAAAATCAAACCACAAGTGATGGAAGCTGCCACCCTGTAAAACACCTTCTCCCCAGCCAGGCAGGCTGCAAGGAGCCCCCAGTAAAAAGTGAAGTAGCAAATGTTCTTGTGCTTTTTTGCTACACAAAAATCAGACAAACTGTATGGAAGCCAGCTTGATTTCTCCTGAACAGCTCAGTAGAAATGATCCTTACACAGCATCCAGCTGGTGGATGGAGTTTCTGAGCCTGAACTAAGGCAGGTGATGGAGGACACCTACATTCTTCAATAAATATCAGAAAGAAAAATTGCTTATCCAGTCCAGATGGATGAAATGCATAAAACAGAGCAGCTGCACATATAGCCCATTCCAGCTCAGATCGGCACTCGTACCCCGAAGCGACCCAAGGCACTGGAGTTGCTGTTTCAGTGGTGTGATGGGACCATGCCTCACACGAAGCTAAAAGCAGGCACCTACGCTGCAACCAAGGGCTGTCAGGCTGCAGGTACAGCTCCAGCTCCTGCATCAGCGTCACAGTAAGCGATGATGAGAAGTTTTAGCAACCTGAGAGCACTTTGCCAGTCAGAGGTCAATGAGAAAGGATAAAGAATATTAAAAAAGGCATAACTGTATAAGGTAGAGAGATGAGAGGGAGTGGGCAGGGAATTTAAAAAATAAAAAGAGAAACCAGAGTATACTAAAAACTTACCCAAAGAAAAAGCCAGGCCTTCACGACGTTCCTGTGGGAGCCTAGATGAAATCCCCCCTCACTTAGATGATGGAGGATCAGGTCCTTAGGAAAAGGGAGAAGTGATGGAGGATCAGGTCCTTAGGAAAAGGGAGAAGTTTGGATATAACGAAAAGAAAGGATGTACTGCAAAATGAAGGAAAATAAGTGAGCGGTGCCGTACAAAAATAACTATTCAGTAGCTAGTAGACAATATTGTCATCTCTGCACACCTCCAAGGACTTAAGTGACCCACTACTCTGGCTGAGGATCTGCTCCATTAATAATAAGAAAGAGCAATTTAAACTATGGCTTTTTTCATTGTGTTTTATACAGGTTTGGGGAATACGTTATCAAAGGCTCCAATTCTGGCCAAAGTCCACAGGCATCGTCACCTGCGGTCAGGCCCTGGATAGAAAGATCAGAGCTATTTTTGCGTAGCCCTACTACCAAAAACAGATCAATCGGAAGTAACTCAAAAGGAAATATTCTACAGGGAAGAGATGAAGATGCATTTAGGGGAAATAATCCCCATTCAGGATGCCGTTATTAAAAGAGAGAGATAACTATCAGAGCTAAGATATGTCAGGGCAACCTCATTGACATGGGACTGGAGAACTTCTACTGTAAAAGCAGAGAAACTAGGTCAGTGCTTTTTGAAGAGAGGAAAGCTCAGGGTGGACATCATTATTTTATATACCATTCTAAAGGGAATAGCTAGGAGAGATGTCAGAAAACTAGTGTCAAATACAAGAGCAAATGGACAGGCTCTAAGAGAGGGAAATGAAGAGCAGCTAAAGGAGGCTCGAGCTCAAGGGATATAAACATTTCTGTACACACTAAGTAGTTGATGCAAAGACTGGGTTACAGAAAGGGCTAATAAGAGCAACCAATAAGGGCCTGGGAAAGGAAAAGCTTTGTGGGGTACAGCCACCTGAGAGCAGACAAATCTGTCTCTTGATCTTGGTCTGTCCCTAGAATTGCCCAAGTTTCAGTCTCAAAATTACTTTGAGATTCACATATAGTAAATCTCTGTGCAAGCGCAATAGATTGAAGTGACAATTCAGTTTATCACTTGAAGATAAAACTCAGAAGAACATTTGCCTTCTAATTCTATTAATATAAATGTAATTACAAGGGCTAATTCCAATTCAAATGTTAACTTATAAGGGTTGGTGGAAGTAGCAGCCTACAGAGAAAGAAATGATGCTGGAATCCCTGATCCTTACATTTGATCAATAGTTCAGTGTTAATAGACTTTATTTATGAGTTAGAGCATATGGTTTGAAAATGAGCCTAATGATTGGGTTGCATGTGTATAGGCACACACTTCTCTAAGCACTAGAATATTTGCATGTTGCAGTTGTCTCTAAAGAAGACAGAAAAGTCTCTCTGTGGTGGTGTAACAGATTAGAATAGTCTTTATTTCCAAAAAAAGAGAAGAATGCTAACTATCACACCGGTGCAAGTACAATTTCCAGAACACATGCTTTAAACACAGATCAAACCAATACTCTTCTTTCTAAGTATCTAAGATGTGT
Organism: Falco naumanni; assembly: GCF_017639655.2. Taxonomy (NCBI): domain Eukaryota; kingdom Metazoa; phylum Chordata; class Aves; order Falconiformes; family Falconidae; genus Falco; species Falco naumanni. Next base: position 94,221,942 of record NC_054057.1, on the reverse strand, counting down.
ACCAGTGAGTAAGAAAAAAAAGTAGTAGATTGAGGTAATAGCCTGGGGCAAAGAGAATTTGGAGAGTCAGCAGATTGCATAGTCTAGGTCTCTTTTAGTGCATTTTCTTATATCCTCCAAAATTTAAAGGCAGAATTTCATCTGGTAGAAATAAGCATGACATTACTGTAGCTGATGGAGCTAAGCTATGGATCTGGTCCTAAATACATGTTCTAATACAGATAAAGAAGAAAACAGGGGGGGAAGTAGTATAAACGTGATAGACCCAACAGTCCCATTGAATATGGGTCAAATTCTGATTTTCTGTAAGAAGTGTAATGCCTGTTCTTTGGGAATATTTTCCTTGTTTAAACTAACAATATTTTTCTACTGTATTACCTTCCTCCCTTCTAGTCCAGCAGTTAAATGAGAGATTCTGAAGTGAAAGTGTGAGGGGGAAGGTATCAGTGTGCTGTAGCTCTGCCCCTTCCATTCTGCTCAGTGGCAGCAGAAAGGTACCCATATCTTCCAAATCATAAAAATCCATGGCAATGTGATGCTCAGAAATTTGGGCTTCAACAGAGGATTCAACACACACGTATTGAAAACTTTCACGGTATTCTCAGATCAGTTTTGAACTGCTGGGATGTGATACTGAGATGAACTGGCCCATCTCCACCACCGTTAATAGCCAATGAGACATTGATGTTGACATGGAACCAAAAATTTGTCATGACGCTGGGAAAGAGCAAGGATCACAGAGGTGAGTGAGACTGATCAAAGCAGATGAGAGTCAGGAACGTTTATACAGGAGATGCAAACTCACACGCATACCTCGGCGTTCTGAAGCCGTCACAGTTAATATGCTGTCTATTAAAATTTGTTCAAATACAGCACCTGTCACAGCATGTACAGGGAAGGTGTTTGTTAGGTCAGTCTTACACGAGAAGAGCGAGGTGTAGTAGGGGGGAGCTAGCCCGAGCTGGCTGGGAGTGAGCGCGTAGCCTCAGCAGTGTTGGCTGTGCACCTCGTCTTCTCCTGGGCACCAAACCCCAGAGGTTATTGCACTATGTGGGCTTTAGTTTTACATCGGTATGATCATTTCTCACGATCTTAATAATATTTGAATGCCTGGCATGCTTTAATGTTGTCTTCTAGCAGTACTCTGGTAGGAAGGGGAGTACAATGCTTGTGGTTTACTGATTGTCTGCAGCAGAGATGAGACTGGAAACACGTTTCCAAAGCTCTCCTCTAGCTCAGGGCTCTCACCATCCAGTTCCGCCCTTGTGGATCGGTGCTTGCAGGAGAACAAGTGGCAGCATCCTGGCAGCACAGCAGCCACAAGCCTAGTACCGCTGTGCTAACGCTCTGCTGCTGGTTTGGTAGCGTATGTGACAGTGGAGGAATACCTGATACATACTGTACTGAAGAAAATATGATGGCCGATGAGTCTTTACATCTCGCTAGGTGCTTAAAACAACGTGCCATTACCATAGCAGCTGGGCACTCTGTGGGAAGATCTTTTCCATCTGATTCATATACAGGCTAATACATTCGTATTACTATTACATTTGTATTATTGTGTGTCCTTAAGCAATAAGAAAACAGCAGATCTGTATTTTGGGCAGTCCCAAATGTCATCATTATTGTCCATGATGCTGTTATCTACCTTAACCTGAACTTTGAAAGCTCACTGCATATGAGATGGTTTCAGAGTGAGCCCGTGTTCTTAATGAGTAAATGAAGTTACTGTTACTTTAGTTTGTTCTAAGTGTTGAACCCAGCATGGGATCTAACCTGGAATAGACATCTTGAGAATATTGCGGTGGAAAGTAGAGCGTAGGATTTAACACTGGAAATTAGAAGTTGATCCTACTTCTTATACAAAATTGAGATTGACAAAATTGAGGTTTATCTACATAAACCTTTAAACAAAGATGTGGCTCTGAATCAAAATTAGGGAACTGGAGAAATGAAGTTGAGGATTTTGTTCCCTTAAAGGAAACTTCCCCAGCAAGACTGTCAGCAGGAAGAGCTGCCACGGCAGACATTAATGGAGTCAGCTCTCTTTCTGGAGGTCAAATTTGAATAAATCAGGATTGTTTAAAAATGACAATTATTGATTCATTGAATTTATACTTGGAGCTTAGCCCTCTTAGTTTTGAAGAGTCTGTACACCAAATGTGTGTGAATGACCAACTGAAAGGAAAAAAAAAAAAAAAAAAAAAAAGAGCTGATTATTTAGCTAATGATTGATATGTGTAACTTCAATATATGTGTAACTTCAAACTATGGTAACTTCAAATTGGATCTAATGCTAGCAATGAATTTGGAGGTCTGTAGCCCAGAAGTACAAATAAAGGGGGCTTTTGCAAGTCTCTCAGATTCCATAAAGCAGCCTATCCTGGGTCTGGCTATAAAGAATAACATGCCCCTCTCCAAAATGAGGTCCTCAAAAGACAGAGTAAGACACTTTGAAAGTAGCTTATGGGTCCAAAAGTCCAACAGCAAACTGCACAAAGCTGAACTGCACGGCTGTACAGGCAACTTCCAGGCTTACGTGGATGTAGCGGAACGTTATCAGCGCTTCAGTCTGAAAGGGAAACGCTCGGCACATGAAAACAGAAGTGTCCAGGTACCTCGACTGGAGATATTGCTGCAGCTGTATGACTGATTCGCATCACACTGGCTTGCTTTGTGCCAGAGCTGACGTGGGAGCAGGTAGGATCGGGCCCTTTGCATATGGAGAGGGGACAAGCTGGAAGAGGGAAAAGGGGCAACGTTCCAGGCAGTGTGGTACAGAACACAGGGGGCTGGAGGCGAGGGAAAGAAGAAATGAAGGGTACCACGCTGGCATGAAGTGATACACTGTCACAGGCAGCTCCCGTGCTGATCCTGCACTTAAAAGTAGATTGACACTTATCCAGGAGGTGAGTTTGTTATTCTGTAACTACAGCATTTTCTATTATGTTTGATAAGGGAAAGAAGATTGGATCTTGGTCAGAAATATAAAAATTCTTCTCCTAGCAGGGGATAATAGCAGGAGAACAGGGGCAGATGACAACTGCAGATTTAAGAGTTCAGCATGGTCCTGGCAAGGCAGATGTGCTCGGTGCTGGGCTGAGATGCCATCCCACGCTCATGGCCGGGCCCCCCTGTGGCACCCGGGGTCGGGGGTGTCCCACAGGCAGCAGCCCCAAGTTCTGCCCTCTCCTCTCCCCTTCACAGCTGTCCCTCCTGGGTTACTCCCAGCAATTTTTGCTGAAAGTCAACTCAATATTGCACGGAAAGTCGTTAGAGCAAGGCACACCGGGCCAATGCACCGGTAACCCTGATCTAGTGGATGTATTGGGGTGGAATCAGGACTAGAGCTGTCGTATGTGTGCACCGTGTAAAGGAGGTGTTAGCTGTAAGTGGAGGTGTACGTGTGTGTCTGGGTGCTCACCCCCACACACACATATGTGTGCAACATATCCCTAGCTGGATGTGAAGAATGCATATGCTGGCTGGCTTTTGCAATTGCATGTTAGGTAGTGAGAAACCCTTCACTTTCTGCAAAAAATCAAAGCTCTCTTGCTTCAGTGTATAACTGTTGATCTAAAATGGGAGTTCTTGTTTTCTAATTCACAAAGCTTAAAAGTTCGCTCGTTTTATATTAAAATGATAGCCTTTGCAAGAGACCTTCAATCTAATTAAAGCCAGGAGATTAGCATCCCTTAGAATATTTGCAAAGCCTGCAATGCGAAGTTAATGAAATGTGTACACTTTTAGAAATCTTTAATTTTTAATGAAAATAATTCTAGACATGCACCTTGCTCCTCTGCCTTACTTGCTTTGTCCAAAACAGGGACTGTTTACAAACAACACAAAGTTCTGGGGTGAAGAAAACAGACAACAAGGTAATCAATAGGCTTCTGTGTAACTACTACAAGCCTCTCTTTTATCTCTTTTATTCAGCCTGAGAATTTAAGTATTCCTGCTTAATAATAATAAATGAGAATATAGTTTTAGAGAGGCAGGCAGTTAAGGTTATGAATATGTGTGTGCATATATATATAATATAATATTTTATATACTACTTTTATATTATATATAAGGTAACATTTTATATGTAAGATACAATGTATACTATATTCATGTAGATAAATGTATATATAGGTACATAATAAATGATATGCAGTTATATAAAAAAATACCCACAGAGTGACTGCTAAGGGACCTTAAATAAAGCAAATAAGGCAAAAAAGAGGCCAGTGTTGCAGGGGCATGTCTCATATTTGGAGAAATGGGCTGATCTCAGAGGTGAGGGGAGCAGCCAGGGCTGTGGCAGGCTAGTTCAGCGGGGATGACCCAAGGAAATCCTAAGCAATTCCAGCCACCTTTTAGGCCAGACTCCTCTGATGATGGCCACACACCTCTGTTATCACTTGAGAAGGAAGCAAAGAGAAAAAAAGCTGAAGCACAGGGAGAAGCAAGCCCTGTTCAAAGACACATCTGCCCTCCCTGGTGTCCCTTGGGGCCACACACACCCTTTCCTGGGCTGCTTTAGAAACAGCTACGCCGTTAGAGCTAGTTACTGCCTCTGCTGCTTTCGCCCTTTGCGTTTCTCTGTCTGCATTTTGCCACTGGAAAGACCTGGCTGTTGCATTCAAAACAGTCACTTTTTATAGTGCCAGCCCCACGTTACATTATGCTTACTGGATCTTTCAGAAACCTAAATGTTAGAATATCCTAATCTTGCTCTACATTTTAAAGCTGAAAGATAAACCTGTTGTTTAATGAAATCCACAACACTACAGGAATAGTAACCATTGTGTTTCTTCATTTCAAAGAACGGCTGAAATCTAACATCTGGTGTAACTGTACAAACCTGACCTTAGGTCACAGTAAGTATTGTATTGTTGATGATGGATACGCTTTTTTCATTACCATGCTGTCTCCATTCTTTCAGCATCCATGCTGTGAATCCCCAGTTATAGCAAGGACTATTGATAAATACTGATTTTTAAAATACAATTCCCCCCCCCCCCTTTTTTTTTTCACTTTTAAGCATGCATTGTAAGATATTTTTTTTTAAATGGCTCTTCTAGTTTGTTGTCAACAATATGCTATTATATGAGCAAACTCTTCTGCATGACAGCTCTAACACACAATGATCAAGGATTATGTGCCTGAAGACGCAGCTATGATCCTAAAAGAACAGTGTCACAAAAAGGTGATCCTCTATGCCTGATGCCTTCCCCTGTACTCTCCTCTTCGGGTGCTCGTTTTCTTAAAGCTGTTGTAGGAGGAGGGTTTAAAGTTGAAATTGTGAAGCAGATGTGGACACCTGTGAATGTGCCTTTGCACATCATTGTTTCAAGATCTAAGCCCCTGTGCAGGAAATGAGGCCCTGCACTGTCCCGTATGATTGATGCCCGTTATCCCCAGGGTAATATGGACTAGAGCGGGGGCCGCAAAGCAGCTCGCAGTACTGTAACCAGGGCTCCCAGCAAGCCTGGTGATGCACTAGTGAAGAAACGAGGATATTGTCCTGGTAGCTGGAAGCTCTGATCAAATCTTAACTACATAAACGTGACCAGAAGCCCTACAACTAACTGGGGGAAAGAAGGCAGATTCTAACGATGATTTCTATTTGTTTGCTTTGTTAAGCATATCTGTCCCCAGAACCTTTTGCTCCACTTCTTTGCAGCTCTCCAAGAGCTTAACAAGACTCTTAGCATCATAGCTTTAATTTTGTCCCCTAAAGCTATGAAACCTCAAATTTATTTTCCAGTCTTTTGGGCGCCATGAGGCCAGGCTCATTCAGACTTGCCTCTCTGGAGCAGAGATGCTGACTGGGATTGCTGGGCTCACCAACAGTGAAGGGGAAATATTTTCTTTCCTAATCCATACGCAAGGTTGCAATGCACTTACTGTGTTCTCCCTAGGTGCTAATATTGCTTCATAATGTTACTGCATCATGAAGCAGAGGGAAAGCAGAATATCCTCGGCTCACCGTGCTGCCTACGGAGACATACAGAATGAAGCTTTGGCTCCCTGAAGTCCCTACACTTTTGCTAACCCAGCATGGAAAATGTCTGAAGGCATGGCATTTACACTTTTAAGAAACACCTATTCATTTCAGTTCTGCCAAAGCTAAATACATTTATAGATTTGTTCGTATTTATTTTTTAGAGCAGAATTCTGTTTGTTTGACAATATCTGAAAAATTAAATACCTGGGGCAACATCACCGACTGCAGCTGGTACACTGGAAACTTGGGGAAATACTTGCTGTAATTGTGAGGGGCTTATTTAATACCTCTCAATGCAGAGTTAACTCATTCAGTGAGGACAGCCTGTCTGGTGGGCTGCTAGAGCTGCCCTCACTGCCGTGCTGCGGGCACTGCCCACCTGTCCTGCCCATACAGACAGGACAGCGCTGCCCCAGGCTGAGCACAGCGTCACCTTTGGCTTCTCTCTGCCCCTCCAGCTTACCCAGACACATACTGACAGGCAACCCCCAGCACCTCAGAGGTACTTCTCAACAGCAGCCGTCTTCCTTGCTCCAGAAGTTCACGCTTTGCAGTTAAGCAGCATCTTTTTTTTTCATTCAGTGACCTCAAAGTACTTTGCAAACATTTAATTAAACCTTTCTGCCTCCGTGTGCAATAGGTACTGGGCCCTTTGACCAGATAAGCAAACAAAGGTATAAGGAGCCACCAGCAATCTACAATTTAAGCTCTATTAAAGGGTTTTCAACTAGGCAGTCGAACCAGAGGAATCCCAAGTCAGCAATGAGAAAAGAGGCGAGGGCTGGCCTGGAGCACGGAATCCACAGCCCCTCCTGCAGCCGAGAGGCGAGTCCCTGGGCGCAGCCGTGCCGGGGGAGCCAGCAGCATCCCGGGATGGCCCACAGCTGGGGCTGGGTTGCTGCACCCCAAGGACGCAGCAGGCTCTGGACCCGCTGAGCTGTGACCCGAACCACACTGGCAGGACAGTTAACAAACCTCTGGATTCTTCCCACCCAATCTGCACTTTCCATGACCTCTTCCTTTCATCGGTAAAAGTAAATTGAATTCAGCACCTTTAAAGACCCTGTCTGGATCCATAACATTCACAACCATGCTGTAACCATGAATGAAAATCTAAGAGAGGGTATGGTTTGTATCCAAGGGCTCTTTTGCTTTTGATATGTTTACATATACCAGCCAATGGTCAGCAAATAAGCGCCATGGCTTGTAATGAAATGTTCGAACCATCTGTTTTAATCTGTGATTTAATTTCACTGTAAAATATTAAAGCTGTTCCGATGGTTGGGCTGGTAGGGCTGCTTTATATGAAAAGGATTGAGTATCCCAGAGCAATTACACTGCACCAAGCACATGCTACGGGTATTATATTCTGTATTGTTATTTTGTTCCATTAAAAACCTTAAAAAGCCTTCTTAATACAGCATGACAGAGTTTTAGGTCTCTCCTTTTTGTTAGAAAAAAGTAGCAGATGCTGAGGACAAGTGTTAAGGATCTTTTTGAAAACAGCATGAATTTTTCAAAGTGCTAAAAATAAATAAAGTTTAAAAAAGCTTGCACGCAACCAAGCGAAGAGTGACTGAGGAAGAGGAGAAGATTTCTGTGTCACCCAGAGGAAGGTGCCTCAAGTTGATGGTCAGCACGGGACAGTGCCTGTGTGACAGCCTCTGGTTGTTGTCCCAGCGATGTATCAGCATTCGCAGCGTCAGAAGGTAGGTCAGAAGCTTCAGGGCCACGGCGAGGCACTTCGCCCTAGTGTCGTCTCCTGCAATGCATTGCACAAACAAAACAATCATTCCTTACATTAGTAAAATAATACAGTAAGACTAAGTTGTGTGGCATTATTTTACATCATTTCTGACATTGACTTTTTGCCTTTACCAGCAGCTGCGTCATGGCCCAGGATTACAATGCCTGCGCTTGCTTGCAGCGGTGCTGAAATTAGGTGGCTGATCCCTCCTTTCTGCGCTCCCACTTCACATCCACACTCGAGCTCATCAGGCCTCTAAAGAGGCAGTGGCTGAGAAAGGAAGAAACCTCCTCCCAGACAACAATTATTTCAAGTTATTTCCACCTCTTTTTGGTAAGTGGGCAGGGTCAGTGCAGCGTGCTGCTGGGTAACCACCTCTCTTACCTGTGTATGGCTTGAACGCGTAGGTTCGTGTGTGCCTTGCAATACCGTGATGCCTTGAGACAGTTTTCACTTTAAGGAAACCCTTCATAAACGCTCTCCTTTTTCTAGGTGTGGACCTCCAAAGGAATGAAGATATTGTCCTGGTAGCTGGAAGTTCCGGTCAAATCTTAACTGTGGGCTTGAAAGGACAGCTAGAGGTTGCTCTTTCAGCAGGTACGCGTTTTCGCCCCTGCCCCAAATTTCACATGGGACCTCGAACAAGTCCCAACACTCTCAATAAGCAGCATCCCAATGCTGTGGTCCTGGTCTGTCTCACTTCTGGGCTGTCTGATGGCTGGGATGGATATAGGGCAATAACGAGGAGCTTGGGTTGGTATCATTGGTGTACCCGAAATACAGAGCCTTTCTCCACATGCTGGGACTCTTAGCAATCTGGTGAAAGGGACACACATGTGTTTCACCTGGCAGAAGCTCCCCGTCTCGGAGGCAGGAAGCATCGCAGCCCCGTGAACCCGGTGCTTTAGCTAATCTAAAGCCCTGCAGGGAGTCGGGGCTAATTAACTCAGCGCTGTGGCATCCTGACATAACTCCATGGCTTCTGGGACCCAGGCTAGTATTTCTACCCAGCACTCTGCCGTGCTACGTGATATATCTGCTCACCAAGGCTTGCTCAGGTCCGAGCCCAGGACAGGGAGAGGCAGGGATGGCACCCACCGGCTGCCCCCCGCCCCCGGGCTCTGCAGCAGGCATTTGCCATTGCATCCACGGTCACGCGGTGCTCAGTGTTATTTGGAGTATATGCTACTTGCTATGCCTTTTTCCTGAACATAAGCTGGAAATTACTGATTTTTACCTTACACAGCTAGTATAAAAGCACTAATGTCCTAATGAAGAGTCTCACTTAGCTAAATGCTTCATACAGCTGAGTAAAACAAAGAATTTTACTAGAGCTTAACCCAGTCATTAATAAGCTTTTTAACCCTGACCTTTCAAATCAATGATCTACCACTGGTTTTACCTTTCAAGAAGGAATTCCATTTTCAAGTGATAAAACATATTTTGCACTCCTTACAATCTAATGATTATTCTCAGCGTTACTGGATATATGAGGCCATCAAACCATTAGAAGGTATAAAATGTATTAATGTACAGCATTCATGGCTACATTTGCTTTAGAGTCAATAAAAGGGAAACAATTTATAAAGGGCATTTATGCTCATTACAGAATATCGATAGATTGTTTCTCCCATCGTTTCTGAAGTATGAAGGACTCCCGTTCATGATGGATAGGAGAGGATTTGCATAAGCTCTTTGCTTATGCCCTGAACTTCCCCAGCACAGAGCCGAGTGCAGGGGGCTGTGGCCAGGCTTTGTGCTGGGATGCATGCGGGGTGGGACCCACAAACTCTTCCTTCCCAGGGGATCGAGCATCTCGGTTTGGGAGTTACTTGCAGCAGCCTTGCGAAGGCTCTGTAGGCAACTATGGTGCCTTCAGCCCCAGACATGAATCGTCACAAGGCTGTGGGCAAATCGGATCAAGGGTGGAAAAGAAGAAGGGAATCTGTTTATGAGGAAGGTCAGGAGTACACAAATGATGGCAGAGCTTTGCAGAGTGCCTTCCTAAGTAGTTGGGGGATGAGAGAGTCTGCTTGATGCATACAGGGGAAAAAATAGAAAGGAATTATATGTAGGGTAGAAGAGGATACAGGAGCACCAGCAAAATATAGGTAAAGGCAGAAGTTTCATAGTTTGTCCGAATGAATAACTCTGTTAACTGCAGAAATAAAATCTATGAAGAGACGAGTGATTAAGGCACTGGCCTGAGTCTCAGCAGACCTGGATTCGGTTCCTGGCTGTTTTCGGATTTCTGTCTGACTTTTGGCAAGCCTCTTCAACTCTCTGCGCCTTGGTTTCCCATCTGTTAAAGGGGAATAATAATATTTCCTTTCTCTCCTGCCTATTCCAGCAGCAAGCCCAGAAGGGCAGGCTCTGTCTCTCAGTGTGTGCACAGGACTTTCCCCACTGGGGTTTTGATCCCTGCACTGAGGCAGGACGTACAGGGATGGGAAGTGCCAGCCATAGGAGCCCACTTATTTACTATTTCTGGTTACTAAGGGACTAAAAGGCATGCTGTAACCTGTTAAACAGATTTCTTAATATCAGTTCTTCAGTAACGAAAGAAAAAAAAATTGGTTGGTAAATAGAAAAGGAAAGTGATTCATATCTCTGTTAAGATCTGTAAGAGTCTGAACTTCTCCTCTGAAGTAGAAACATCACAGTTTGAGAGAAGGGAGAAAATGTTAACCACCGCACAAAGGCAGAGAGCTGGCCTTCTCCATTTCTGATCTTGCGCCTCTACACATCTGGCTTCTCTATATGGACTGACCTTTTCAGCATTTCTCACTGACAAGCCATCTTCCCGATGCACAGAGTGGCTTCCCGGGCACCCATATGCTCACACCCATCTGGCAGGGTGAAATTGTGCCCGCTCACAGGCACACGCGCACTCTCTGCAAGCCAGGCCAGGCAATACCAATGGCAGAGCACTGGTTTAAGGGGACAACCAGCAAATAAAATTAAATCTCAGCTGCAGAGACTTTCTGGTAATAAGCAGTCCCAGTTAGAAATGCAAATGTCACTGAAAGGGAGCATGTCTGTTGACAGTAGACTTTGAGGAAAGCTTTGGTTTTAGTGCTGGTAAATTAATCTTTAATTACGAACATGCCTCACTTCTGAAAGAAGCGCCTTGCACACACTGCACCGGCAGCATGTGAAAGTTTCAGTCTGTTGCTTGTTTCTGTCAAACGAGACATCCCACCCCCAAAGAGCAGAGCAGAGGTGAGCCTCACGGGCTGCCGGCGGGTTTAGTGCCTGCTGCAGCTGGGGCTGGGGCTGCCCAGGGCCACTGGCTCTCCAGGTGGCAAGAAGTTAGCAACTCGTTAAAAACACTGGTATTTAAACAGCACGACTCCCATGCTCTTAAATATAAATATCTAGATGAAGAATTATCAAGGTCTGGGTTTTCCAAGGCTCGGCTGCCTGCCCTCCGTGCGGAGCACACCTCGCCAGCTGAGAGGGGATCGCAAGGCGCTGCAGCAAAGCCTTCCTGGGGCCAGCGATGAGTGTCCAACACCTCCACTCCCGTGCTGGCTGGATTATTAAAATAACATTTCCGCTTCCAAGTAAGTAAATAAATCTCACTGGCAAGTTTCTCTTGTGACAGCCAATATCTTGTCTCCCCGAGAACTGGGCCGGTGTCCTGCAAAGCTGAAAACCCAGCGCTCTAAAACCTGAGTGCCACAGCCAAGAGATACACCAGATCCATCTTCTGAGGTAGCACATACAACAAAGTAAGCAAATGTGGTCTAGAAATCCTATTATTAAAGTTACAAAAATAATTTCGTTTCAGAAAGTTCAAAGTTATGAAATCCTGCTGCAAGCTTTTGGGTTTTTTAGCCTACACCTAAAAAGCCTTGCCCCAAAAGCTTCGTTGCCCAAAAGCGGCCGTGCTGCACCCCAACTTCGGAAGGCCCAGAACACCTGGCTTCAGGTGCAACAGGAAGATCCCAACATACCATAAATATGCATATGTGACACAAGAGCCTGCCGCCTTCTTGGAGAGATGCCATAATTGATGGAACAAAGCACAACAAAACTTCACATCACCGGTGGATCAGAAGAACAGAGGTAACTGAAAGGCTAGAAAATTACAGGTTTACTGACATTCTGCTCAACCTTACCCATTCTTTATCGAAAAGAGATAATAACTATCTATAGGAGAGCTGTCTTAAGGCTCCATTCATTCCCTTTTGCTAGCCCAGCTGAGAGGTGGTATAATATAACGCACACTGGCATCTGGCATGTCATTTAATTACACCTTCAGCTTGCTGGGAAAATGTTTGAAGTGTCAAGGTAAGCAAACTATAAGAATATATTTCCCCTGCTACAGGAGAGCTCCTGCAATGGCAAGCAGAGAAGACAGGACCTGCTCCAGCCATTACTGTGGGTCTGTGTGAGGAAGGTGATGCAGAGGAATTTAATTCATGAACAATTATCATCCTTTGGTAAGACAACAGTTGCTCCCAGCAGCCTGGATCAATTCCCCAACAGACATTTGGAATTTTTCTCCAAACAAACCATTGGTGTAACAGGAAAACAGTACTGTCAGCTCCGGATGGTTGTGCCTTCTCACATAAGCATTGAATATGCCCTGTTCCTTTAATAAAGAAGAAAAAGAAGAGTCAAGGTCATTAAAATGCCAGCCACCACCCCCAAGAGAGTCAGGTGGGGCTTGTTTTAGCTCATCAACGAGGTAAGTGCTCAGCTCAACCCTGAGAGCCTCTCAGACATCACCTATGGGAAGGGTGAAGGTAGCCATCGCATCCGGACGAGTGGGCACTTTCTAACCGGTGGTGACTTTCACCCCGAGCTGTTTCAAGGAGCTCTCTCGAAAAGCACGAGCTGCTCAGCAAACCAAAGAAGCCAGCACTGCAGCTCCCTAGCGAAGCCTCTGTTAGCCAAGGAGAATCCCACACACCTGTAAGCCAGCCAGCAGCTGAGGGCTTCCAGGTTCTTGTCATTTCTGTATTCCTACCTCACTATGTTTGTAAGAGAAAAAAAAAAAAAATCTATAATTTCAGAGACACCTGTGCTGAGGTAGTTGCCCCCATCCCACAGTGCTGGGGGGACTCAGCTGCATTTTGCCGAAGCTCCACAAGCTCCATTCCTGCAGCCCTTCTGCTCTGCTCCGTGACTGCTCGGAAGTCACCACATATGTCAAAGCTCAGTTCTCTGTCACTGCTGTGAAATAAGACTGGCTTCTCCATCAGTGCTGCTTCTGGGCTTTGACGCTGTACACACGAGGGCCGCGAGCGTATGGGGGGGCTCAGCATCTCGCCCCAGTTCAGCCTGTGCAGCAGTGGAGCTGCAGATAACCTCCCCGCTTGCTAAACCAAAGATGACCCCTGAGCCTTTGACCCTGCAAGCCAGTGAAACAAAGCAGAGTGCGTCAGGGCTGGACTTGTTACAAGTAATTGAGGTGAAAGAGATAAATCACATAATTTTTCTCTTTGTGCATTGGGGGGGTGGGAGGAAAGGAGAAGAAAGTTCAATGCAGAAATTAGTCACCTTGTTTTGTTCTTACTAATGGAAATTTCCCAGAAACCAAAATAAAGGGTGTCATATAAGAACCCAAAGAGAATAAAATTAGCTAGAACCCACATCCTAACTTTTAAACCCAGTGCATGAATGCAGGTGTCTGCAGCTGAGCATGGTATTTTTGTTTCAGCTCATCAGAGGTATGAGTCACTTCCATCAAAAGAGGAGGATGCCTTGATCTGCGTGTGAGCGAGCGCTGGAGCAGCAGCTGTTGGAGCAAATACAAACATCCATGCCAAGGTTTGTAAGGATGGAGTTTATCTAATATGTAAAAAAACACCTGCTGCAAATGAAAAATTACACCCACAACCACCTGAATAAGATAAGCATATGATGGGGGAAAGGAAGAGACAGATTTATTATTAATTTGTTGGAACTTTTGAACCAAACATCTCTTTTGCAGCAGAACAGTAGGACGCACGAGGAAAGAGTACTCCTTGCCCCAGACCTGCTCAGCAGCGTTTATTTTGCCTAAGTGATTTTCTTTTCTTTGCTAAGTCTGGTGGAGATGAAAACACTAACCTAAAGAAGATAATTAAAAGCTAAATGAAATCACATACAGCTGTGCTACTACATGGCTAATGAACATGCAAATATATACACATGACAGGGACATAATGCAGACTGGCTGCCTTGAGTGGTTAGTGCAGATTTCCAAGAGCTGGAAACGCTATTGATTATAACTGAGCTAAACTTCCTGACTCCAGACTTCAAAGATCAGCCTCAATATAATCATCACGCGGCATATGGGAACGTGGCTGCAAGGAACTGATGAATAATGGCTTGGGGTCTTGAATGTTTGTACCTAGGGTGGGAGATGCCCTCTGGGCCGCTGAGTGCAGGCTCCTGGGCAGCCTGGATCAGCACCATACAATCCTCCTCAGCATCTTGGCGTACTCAGTCTTCCTGTCAATTAAGATTTTGGAGTTGTGGGGTTTAACTGGGATGTTTATTTTTGCCTTCCCACTTCACCTGGCAAGGCACTGCTCTGTGGAGGGGGACACTTCTGGGAGGACCAGGGCTGTAAGTAACACGTAGGGCAAAGCTTCTGGTACCCTGTAACACAGAAGGCAATCAGCAGCATGGAGAGCTTCTTCTCTGAGGGTCTGCTGCCACATCTGCATGAAAGATGACCAAATCACTTCTCCCTGATTAGTTAAATAATATCCAGCTGAGAATAACTCCCCCAGCCCACCCAGAGATGAGATAAGTGAGTCAGGGCTCAGCCTGGCACAGAGCAGCTCTCCCATGGAGGGGACCCCGTCCTCCCCACTGCCACCCGGTGTCCCCTTCCCCGGCCATGCCGTGATGGAGAAACTACAGGAGCAGAGCAAAGTTTGTTCCTCTTCCGTGGTGACCACAGACAGGGAACGTGGCTCTGGGGATGGCCATGGCCCAGAGGAGAGCATGGGGAGATGCAGCAGAGCCTCGGACCTGGGGGAGGATGGCAGAGCCACCGGGACAGCCGGGAGAGAGGACACCTATGGCAACCAAATTTGTGCTGAACACAATGGTTAGTGCATAAAAATTAATCAAGTACTACAATGACTTGCTTTATTCATAATACTTAATGGTCATGTAATAGGAGTTTTTATTCAGCAGTTAAAGTTCATAAGTGCAGGTTTTACATGTAGAAAGGTATTATGCTGATAGTTTAATTACACACCTTTCTGCACACCAAAGGAAATGGGTTATGCGGGTTTTATAATTAAAGAAGGACTTCTGAGGGGAAATGAACTTTGCAGTTAGCAACATAATATTTGATTTTTATCAGATGTTTTTGTTTTGAATTTGCCAGCGCTCGGTGGTGTTGTAAACAGGTGAGAACGCTCCAAACTGCATGAGGGGTCAGGGGGAAGCTTTGAAAATGCAGCATAAAGTAGCAATATTTAAAAATAGCAAGGGTGAGCGTGAGGCATGAACAGCTTGCATTTGGAAGGCTCTCCAGAGCTCTGCCCATGCAATTATATGCAGTACAAGTCTGTTCAGTATGTCTAGGAAACAGGGGAAAAACCCAACCCGAACAAGTAATTGAAAAATAAACCCTAGTCCTGGCCAAAATAATAAAAAGTTTTACTTTTTATTTTTCTTATTTTTGTTTTCAATAAATTTCATGGCCAGTGAATATAATTTTCCCCTCCTGCATGCCTGCAAAGGTGCCAAAGCCAAAAAAGTGATGGATGTTTGTGTGCATGCATTTGCTGTTGGAATACACGGGACTGCTCTTGGTATTCCAGGCAAAGATGGGCACGAGCCACGGGCAGCTCAGGGCCAGCTCCTGTCTCCCTCCGACAGCGATGCGGACGCCTGTGCTAACCGTGGTGGTGGCGGGGAGTCAGCAGTGCCAGGGCTCCTCCCTTCTCGGCTTTTAAGAGGCTCTGCTTAGCAAAACTTCATTTCTATATATGTATCAAAGCACGTACAAAGTATATGCAGGTATATGTACAGATATATATTTATAACCTACTGGGAGAAAGCCATTTTTCTAACACAGCAAATATACCAGCAAGAATTTTTCTAAAGTCTAAAATATTTCAAATACTGCCAAATGCCCCTCTGCTTGGATGATATAAACCAACAGGCTCTTATCATGCCCAACACAAATGAACACTAACAAGCGGTTCAACCAAAATAATAATTTAAAAAAAAAAAAAAAAAGCCAAAACCAATAAAATTTGTCCAAAAACAATAAGCAAGGGCAAGGTCTGAAATATTTTGAGTACGCCCTTTCCTTTCTGGCAGGGCTGGGGAGCGAGTGCCCTGGGTATGATGCTTTGCTGGTGAAGGTGGAGTTCAGGTGGTGGCAGATGGTGATGCCCGTGACAGGGCTGCCTTGGCTGGCAGCAGCCTCCTCTGGCACCCTGCACCCACAGTAACAGCTGAATTTGGGCATCTCATGTATAAATACAGTGGAATAATTTCAAAATCCTTAAAATTGGAATAGACACTCAATAATTACAACAGGAACAGTCGTGTAAGGGTGTATCCAAATATAACTGGACAGGTTGTTCTTTATTTCATTGGCCAACTGCTTAAATTAATGACAAAAAGAACTCTGACTGTTTTTCTCTTATTAAATCCATACACTTTGGCTGTACTCATCATCGTTAACATACTGCTAAAGGAGCTGTTGCTGTATCTTTCAACCCTCATCCCGCAATCAAGCCCTCACTGCACTGTTGTGGATTTCAAATATTCACTTGTTTAAAAATAGAATGTGTTTTTTTTTTTTTAAAAAAAAAAAATCCCACTGCCAACTGAATGCAAACAGGTAAAAATTAACATATGCAATTGTCAAGTGTCAAAGGCAGCTCTTCAGCCACCGACGTTTACATCGCCTGAGTGGGGCTCCCAACGTTTTGAGGCTGCTTCACCTACAGGCAGAAGTTGTGCAAATAAATATATACACTTATTTTGTTTTAAGTTACACTGTGCTTTCTGGGTGTGTGGGTATGATTAGTTCTTTGTAATCTGTGCATTTAAACAAAAGACCCGGTAAGCCTGGAGCTAACGGCTCAGCCTCCACGGGGCAAAGTCGGGGCGTACCGCGCGGTTACAGAGATGCTCTCCATGATGCTTGTTCCTCCCGTTTGCATGAGTTCTCCACCCTTGCAAAAGAGGATACTGTTCCAATTTTTATTATTTTTTTAAGTCTAACAAGGATAATTATAACAGGATTAACAGATTCTTTTTCTTTCCCCCCACTGCCTCATATCAGAGAAAGTATTGTACCAGACTTAGGACCAGACGCGTTTTTGCTGTATATAGAAATGTATTAAAATGAATGTATAGCTCAAACACACTCCTCATCCTTTGTATTGTTTTGTAGAAGCCACTTCTCCCATGAAGGGCAACCACATGTGAAGGGAAAGAGTCCAAGTAAGTATTTGGTAAACATTTGAAAATGAGAGACAAATAGTGCTGTGCAATCGCACCATCTTACTTCAAATACCCACTCAGAAAAAAAAAACCCATAAAAATTAATTCCCTAACAAGCCAAGCCTGGCTCCCTAAACCGGGAGGAATCGCAATGCTGGTAAACTTGCAGAAATATTTTTACAATTTTATTAGAGGTTTTAATTCAGTGCTTTATCTACCTCTGTTAGTCTGCAAAATAGCTTTAAATATTCAAGTGGTAATTAATGAATCTTTGCAAATCAAACATTTTCATCTGTGCTGTGGTACAGTGGCAGCGAGAAGGAGGGGTTTAAAGTGTAATTGTTTCTACTGTTCCCCTTGCAGTGCTGAATGCCTTTTTACCCTTTATTATATCATTGGCTTTTGCTTCAGTTCATCAGCACTTCGCCACATCTTATCGTTCGATATTTGCTTTTTTTTTTTTTTTAGTTCAAGATTTCTTACTGTGCCTTTGCCAGAGACATTCCTAAGGAGATGGAAACTCTCTGAATGTGGAATTTTCGCATGAGTGCAAAATAATAAAAAGCATGTGTGTATTAAAAAGGGATCAACTTAATGGGAAATGAGCATTGGGTTACATTAATATTCTATTACAGTAAAAATCATATTTAATAAATTTTCTCCAGATTTTTCAGAATCTTACTGTATTTTTCTAAGTTGTATGCCAATCCAAAGAAACAGTGTATATGATACATTTGATTTATGTTAAGTAAATAACCTGCACAGCCCATTTTTTGTTTTTTTTTTTAAAAAATTAAGTGTAGAAACACACACCAGACTGAAATCTGCGCTTAGTTTCCATCTGCTAGGAGGAATAGTGTCGGTCTTGTGCAGCAGAAAGCCTTTATAAACAGTATTCTATTTTATTGATGCTATATGTGGATTTTATGTTATGTGGCAAGAGCAGGAGACTGAAAACATTGTAATTTATCCTAAACCGTAAAATTATACTAGTACTAAAGTAATTACTTCACATATTAAAATACAGTTTCCTTTACCTTCTTTTGTCATCACATAAAATTAGGCGTTGAGCGCTGCAGCGTGAAGGGGCTGGCGCTTTTCTTGCCTTCACAAAGGATTGACACATCCCTGATCGTACACTATATCACCCGACCCTTGTTGTTCTGTGACCCTAATTAATATTATACTCAGTGACATTTATGTATCAGAGCAATAAGCTAAACAGGAAACAATTTATGTCACCTAAAGCTTTTTAACAAATCGATGCAACTATTTGTAATTGCTTGTTTCACAAGATTAAAAGTACTCAGCCTTGATCTTCGCCCACAGTTTTGTGGCCAACATGACCTGTGCTTCCGTTGTAAAATAGGAGTGTTGGTGATCAGCACCTATTTCCATCAAGTAATCCATATTGCTAATATTTCTGGAATTTTAATGTAGTTACAATTTATAGCCGATCAAATGTGGTTACCTAAATTGCTGTTGCTAGTAGACAGTTTAACTGTCTTTATTAATTACAGTATAATTTAATGTTTGAGTACAGGCACTTGTGTTGGTCATTTTTACAGCCAAAGCAGTTATGTGCCTTATGACGAACCATTTTAGCATTTTCAATGGAAATTTGCTAATATGATGAGTGATAAAAATGTCAAACTCTGGTAAATAATGGTTATTGCTTTGGCTGGAATTAATCCTTGAAAGGACGGTTACCTTCAAATTAACATTATAACTTGAAGACAAAAAATGTTTTTCGGGCTTCTGAGATGCATGAAAAATGGCCATTGAGCTCCTCTAAGTAAATACGTACTAAACCCTGCAAAACATGGTGGGGTGGTTTTTTTTCTCTCTATTTTTTTTTTTTTTTTTTTTTTTTTTTTTTTCTTTCTCCCCTCCAGGTAGACAGACATTTCCTGCAGAATCCAGAGAGCCCCTCCGGCTATTTCTGGTTAACTACCCCAAGGTGTAGGTGTTTACCATTCCTGCCTTCTCTGCTTTGAAGGTACCTAAGGAAGCCAACGGCAGGGGGCTAAAAAAGGAGGGACTTTGCTGCTTTTTTTGACAGGGGCTTTGGGGCAAGAAAGGACATCCCACCGTGGCAGCCATCGTCCTTGGGGACGCAGTGGTGTGTTGCCACCAACGTGGCAATATGAGGCTGAAGAGCGCTTCGATGTGACTGAATTAACCACTGCTGCAACGAAGATAAAAAGATAGCCCTGATTAACGCACTATTAAAAGAAAGTTTAACATCATCATTGAAGATGGACCCTGATTAATAGGTCAAAAAGGGCTAATTACACTTTGTTGTGAGGAAGGGTGTGTATGTGCCTGCATGCCAGCCAGAGGCACCGGGAATTGCTAGTCCCTTAAATTAGTCCATTAACGAGAGATTTTTCGTACTCTGAGCTCGCGGCCCAAGTTAAATGTCACCGTTTGGATCATCTGCAGGGAGCAGCACATCAGCCACCGCGTTCCCCCCGGGCCCAGCATCTGTGCCAGGACCCTGGGTCTGTCACTGCCCTTCCCTCCGGTACGGGAGAAACCCAGAACACCACACGCACTGGCTCTGGTTTTCTTTGGACATGGCTCAGAGACATGGCCTCACCACTGAGCAGAAACCTGCTGTTCAGCTGTGGTGGAGAACAGTGCCTCTGACTGGAAAAGGTGTTTCCCAGCTGGCTGCTACTGGTGGCAGTGCCGTGGAGCAGGAAAGGGGTTGGCGATGTCCCACGACACGGCACCCAGGGAGGAGAGATGTGGTTAACAACGGCAAGATGATACAAACGGTTGCAAAGAGCCAGGCTCTCCCACGCTGGGGCAGGAGGGGCAGGGCCCGATCCTGCTCAGCAGCTCGGTGCTTGGCACGCGCCCCGGCTGCTCTCCTTCCACCCGAGGCCACAGAAAGTTGGCCGGTTGTGAGCACTGTGTCTCCATGCTGTCTTGCCAGTGCTGGGATGTGTGAGGAGATGAACCAGCCATGTCACCTGTGATGGCTCTGCAGGCAGGACCGCAGATAACTGCCTGCCGGTGACCTGCACGGGGACACGCTGGCCTCCGGCCGAGCCCCCAGCCCCACGGGCACCCATCTGGGGACGTACTCCCCTGCCCAGAGCCGCCTCTCCCACCCACCTCGGGGAAACACGGAGCTCTCCTGGCAAAACACAAAACACCCTCCGCCTGTGACTTGGGACAAACTAAATCCCCAAAGCGGGACCTTGGCAGGTCAGTAAAAAAATCTCACTAGTGATAAAAGTGCAATACACAACCAAAGCCAAATTTTATTCTCTGTATTTTGATTATTAAAATCTACCAGTCAACACCATTTTGAGACACATTATAATGAATGTGCAAAGATTCCCCCCCGTCCCCGTCCCCCCCCCCCCAAAAAAAAAAAAGTAGTTATCTGGTATAATTTTATGATAGAATATTTTTATAAAATCATTTGTACTAATTTAAGCATTTATCATTATATGCAAAAAGATTTCTTGATGAGAATATTATAGACGGTGCATGTTTTTGACATTAGCATTTTATTTGGATGACTAATCTTGCAGATGTGAAATTTTAATGAATTATTCATGAAAAATCTCTCCTCTGAAATTTCAGTTTGCTGCTAATGCTAGTTATTAAACATTTTATTTTTCTTTATAAAACTTGATGAAGAAAATAAATGTGTGCTTACTCAGAAGAAAAGAAGGTGGGTTTTTTCCTTTGAAGTTTTGTCTCGGGTGACAGCGCGGCTTGGGACTTTGCTGCTGAAGGTTTTGTGGGCCGAGGGGCTGAGCCTGCACCCCCCTCCCCGCACACGTGTGGCCACGCCCACCCTGTCCCCCCACAGCCCCCGTCAGGGCACCGCACCGGGGAGGTGCAGGATGAAGCCCCGACCCCCTCCTCTCGCACCTTCCCCGTTGAAGCAGAGTCCCATGAGAAAGCAAATCCCCTCGGCTCCCCGGGGCACCCAAAGGTCGAACTCTGGCGGGTTTCCTTGGAAAAGCAGGTGGATCCTTCCAACGACAGCGTCCTCCATGCTTCCAGCGCTCCAGCCTCAAACGGCCGCTGGACTATCTGGATGTGGTTGGGGGAGACCCAAGGAGAGCGACGAGACCGTCCATGGACGTGCTGGGACATGGGTGAGATGCGACCAGCTGCTCCCTGGGTCAGCGCTGGGGCCGGGGGGTGCGACGCGGGAGGCATTGCCGGGGGGGTACAAAGCAAAAACTTCGGACATGGCAACTTGCATTACCAGTGTGAACAACCAGCATTTTTATTGCATTTGAGAATGCTATAATGTCAGTAATTAGTACTGACTACACAACATTTTTTATTGTCTGTATCAACAGACATGGAATGATGGAATTACAGTTGATGTAAGGAATGAGTTTCTTTTATGCCTTATCAAAAAAAAAAAAAAAAAAAATCTTGTTACTGGCAGCACATACACACAAAGCACCATGCTAACAGTCTGGACTGTACCATTTTCATCAAGGCTTATGGGTAGAAGATACTTTGTTACCTGTTCTGGGCCCATTAAAATGCAGTCGTTAACTGCAAATTCACCTCGCAAGACTAGAATACTAAATGACTTCTGAAACATCTAAAAACTCGCTCTGAGTTCATTAACCAAAGGTACCAAAGGATTTCAAAAGAGTTTAAACACATTTTTTTTTTCCATGCTATAACGAACATGAGATTATTGGCAATCTGAAAACTACAATAGTTCAAAATTATTTTAAAAAACTTTATATATATATATTTATGTATGTATATATATAAAATATCTAATGATCTGCAATATTTGTAGAACGAGAATCCCTGCCCCGGTCTCTTCCTGAAGCAGGAGCTCCAGGAGAGGGGAGGTGCAGGACCTGCAGCGGGACTCTTGCGAGTGAGAATCAAAAAAGGTAATATTTTCTGTGGTCACTTATCCTACATAAGCCTTGATTTTTTTCATTTCACTTCTAGTTGAATGCAGAAACCTAACAGGTTTTACATTTACAAACTTTTTTTTTTTTTTTGTGGACAAGGAAGGCTTTGACTCTCATTCCTGACAGCGATTTACCTGATACATGGTACTACTTTCATAATGTACGCTTTTCTTTGAGAAAAAAAACATGTAACAAATTGTCTTTACATCTTGGCACCTTGTAAAGTTTTTTTTTTTTTTTATACAAAAGTTCAATAGTTTGACACTCCCCATTATTAATCACTACTTCACTGATAAACTTTGAAAGTGTGACCCTGGAATTCATCATGCAAAATATTTACTGCAGCAGGAGAAAAACATTATTTTTTTTAAACAATTTTTTTTTTTCCTTTCAAATATATGAACTTTGTTTAAGACAGCCAGAAAAGGCAGTGGTAAGATAACAGAAGGGGTGGGAAAGTATCAAAAAAACCAGCTTAAACACAAAAACTGTACAAAAATGCTTCGATCAATGATAACAGGAGAGAAAAAAAAAAATCTGTCAACTATGTTACAATTTAAAAGCTGAAAAAAAAAGTCAGGGATTTTCTCCCACATGTCAGCAAATGTCATCCAATATTCTTAAAGCAAGGATAACTAAATAAAATACATGTGCAGCGTATTCTGCAATTCCATTACATACAGTAGTTTTTTTTTTTTTCAAAGCTATTTTTTTAGTATAGTTAATATAAAGCAGTTGCACAAAAAGCAAAAGGTGTTTTGACAAACAGGTCTGCATTTATTCCTTTTGAGGAATGATATCTAAAAAAGGACCTTTCCACCTTTTCCTCCCTCCCCACCCTCCCCCCAAAAGACAAAGGCTCACACAGACACAGTGGGATATATATGTACAACATAATAAACCCCTCCCTAAAGAAGCAACTGTATATCCAAAGGGATACAGAATCAGAATTGTAAAAATCATAGTGAAGTTTGCTTGATGTAAAGCCTGAGATTTTCAGTTGGTTCTTCTGCAAGGCTGCAACACCTGCCAGATATGTTAAAATCTAATTTTTTATTTCTTTTTCTCTTTTTTTATTTTTTTTATTTTTGCTACAGTCTTTAGACTAAGCATGCAAGACATACAACTAAGTGCAACTGAGTGAAATGTATTTTTTATTTACTCATTCCCTAACAGTTTGGACTGAGGTATGCGTACTAACAGTTTCTCATGCTGTTATCTTTACTCATGTCTAGCTACACATGCTGAGGATGAACTAATCTACCAGATTTTTATCCCCTTCTGAATACCGAACTAACCAGCAAACCACTCAGTTTAGAAGCACAGGGCTCAATTCTCATGATCCCTATCTGGCTACCGCCGGCACGTCACGAAGCTGCCTGGATATAACTTAAAAAAACAAACAAAAAAAGAAAGTTTCAAATGACCACAGACTGCCCTTTTTTTCTTTTTTCTTTTTTTTTTTTGTCTTTTGAAACAGAAAGCAGAGTTGAGTTTTATAAAAGTAACTGCCAATAAAATTTCTTGTACCAAAGCTTATGAGTGGACAGGAGTGTTGTTACTTCCTTATGAAAAATGCTGACCAAAACCTAAACTGAGCAAATGTGCCAAGATCAAGCCAAATTCAAGCGGTCATCCTAGCACAGTCCCGAAACAGAAGTGGCACACAATCTGTAGAACCAAAGACCAAAAATTTTTTTTTCTCTTTCAATTCTAGAAATACTATTATGTCGTCCAGTTAAATCGTGGGAGCTTTTCTGTTCTCTTCTGTATTTTATTAAACTGCCTCCTTTATCTGATAGTCTAATTTTCCACGGAATAACTGTGTCTTTGCTTTCTCTAGCTCCCTTCTCATAGCTCCACCAGTAACGCTGATTCCCAGTTTTAGCCTCTAAAGCTCTTCTTGATTCCTCTTTACAGACTTTCGTTTTGGTCACTGTAAAGAATTGCAAATAAAAAGTAACAACTTTGGTTCAGACATCTACTTGGCCTTCTAAATTTTCTAGAATAAAGGAGCAGTTTCCCTCTCAGGTTTAGCAATAGCCCACATCTTGTCATTTCCCTCTAAATTCTTCAACCTCCTTTGATCAACAATAAGAGGATATTTGGCTTCATAAGATAAAGCATATAACAGAGAACATAATTTACCTTTGTGTAATATCTTTGGTAATTTTAGGAAAAAAAGGTACAAAGAAGAATATAAATTAAGCTCTGAAAGGCTTTTTGAAATAATAAAAAAGCTACAGTCCTACATAAATAAATGAGTGATGGAAAAGTGGTTGCAGAATGAAAATGTTTAGGTGTTTGGTGATCGAGGTTTACTGACCTATCGCAACAAATTTTGTATGTCGTGTTTGCTTTGAAGAGCCTTGCCAGTTTTGCCTAACAAGCCCCAGCACAAATTCTCTCCTAAAACTCCTGTCTCCTATGGTGAGGTTTCCATACTGGCTGGTGTAATATTGCGTAACAATCTTAACTGCAGTACTGGATTTGCACAGCTGAAAATTAACACTTTAGCATTAGTGGGGCTCCGTCCTTATTAACTCCCGTAACAAGTTCAATCTGAAATCTAATTTGTATTCAAACAGATTAATGCCACCAAGCAATCCTGAACTGATGTTTAACCGTGAAACATCACCACGTACAATAACAATTTAATGAAGTCATCTTTCCAACCACTATTTGCAAATGCAAATGCAAAAAGAAAAAAAATAAAAAAATTGTCATAATAAATGTATAGGTGCCCATCTCGGTAATCTTCGATATTCCAGAAAGATTTGTTGACCCATTAGAACTCGTGTTAAACAACCGAGAACCTGCCACTGTACTACTATTCATCCTCTAATAAAAGCGAACCCTGTCGGTGCTGCGTAATTTCTTTGTGCTGTTCGATTTTGTGGCATTTGCTAATATTCACCATTGCTGCCAAAACAAAAACAAAAACAAAATCAAAAAACCCAAACCAAAAAAGAAATATTAAAAATACTGCTTTGTGGAATGAATCTGTGTTGCTTCCTACAGTGTTTCTATGTTCATCTGTCATTCATTCTCATTCTTGCAGTACTTCGTTCCTCTCTCTCCGTTGGACAACCCTTCCACATGTATCGTGCAGCATTTGGGACCTTTTTTGAAAAACAGTAACAAAAGAAAGGAGACACCGAAATGGAATGTTTTCCATAGCTAAAGAAAACATGGTGGCATCTGAAGGAAACTGGAATGAATGACAGAAAAAACTACAAACAATTCAATGACATTCAGCTTCGTATAATAAAAACACCTATTAACATTCATCACAAAGTACAGAAAACGTTGAAGCCTCCAAGAGGCCCTGGGCCCAGATGAGGCCTGAGGTCAGAACTTAAAATGGTAGAGGAGAAGTGGGGCGGGGGAATAAAAGCAATACATTAAAAAGTTTGGGATAATTTTTTCTTTTAACCCCTCCCCAATATACACGCTCACACGCACACACACATATCCACACACGTGCACACACAGGCCTTCCCCATCCCAAATGGAAGCAAAAAAAAAAAAAAAAAAAAAAAAGGAAACCAACCAAAAAAACAAAAAAAATGGAGTAAAGGCAGTGATAATCAACATGCAGTACTGTGCAAATATGTTGTCCATTGGAATCCTTAAAATCTGGGCAAAGACTTGATCTGCAGTTCAGGTGTACATGCTCAGTTTGATGTCCTCAAGTGTCCAAAATCGGCAGGACCTGCAGTCCACAGCTGGCTGCTAAATGCAAGTGAATCAGTTTAGCAAATTTACAACACTGATGTTGACTGTAAGAGAGGAAAATCCCAAGTACCAAACAAGTCCATCCAATGCACAGAGTACAAATTCCTTTTTTCAACAAAAAGTAGAAAAATCAAAAATACTCCCAAATGGGATACTTGATGGCACTAAGAGTTAACATATTTCATAGTTGTCAAAGTGGACTGAGAATCCTCCAGACTGTACAATAATGGAGAGATTTCACAGCTAAGTTTGACGTGATCTTCTAATCTTCATTCTCAGGGTAACGATGTCAGACATACTCATTCTATGTCCTCATTTACAGGTTCATCTTCATAATCTCTGTCGTGATCGAAATCTGGACTGTGGTTGGCTGTTGTCACTAAGGATAGCGGGCCTTCATTTTCATCTGGGTCTAACGGTTCTTCTTTGACATGCACGGGGTGCCTGGGAAAACAAACCCACGGTCAGTCTGCAAGTTGCTCGTTAAAGAACAGTTTTGACAGCCTGGGTGGTTTGGGGAGGACAGCAAGGCGGTTTGGGGGTTCAGACTTGTGTGCCGGGTCTGAGCGCCCCAGGTCACCAGGGAGAAGACCCTCAACTTCTGTGCCGGCCACCAAAGCGAAGTGAAGGTTATGCCGGGCCAGCGGCACTCAACTTCCCCAAGAAAACACTCTGGGAGGAGCACCTCGACAGGGTTTCCATTTCGGGTTCGAGAGAAAACGCTCTCAGCTGACACACTAAGTTAATACAATCCTTGGATAAATAAGCGGAATAAGCACCCGAATGGCAAAGCAGCAGTTTGTCAGCCCGCCGAGCTGGCGGAGGCTGGGCTAATCATTGCTCGCTGTGTGTGCAGCGTCTCTCGTTAACATGCAGAACCTGTGAGACAACTCTCCAGAGGACGACCCCAAGTGAGGTTCTATCATTAATCAACTTCAAGCAAACACAGCAAAGAGACACCATGATACATGCTTTAAACTCCAAATTAATGCATATTTTTACAAACTGTCAATAAGGGAAGAAAAGCCCTGCCAGGAAACACAAACAGAGAGGAAAAGGCTTGCTCAACACAACAATATGATAAGAAAGCACAGTCCTAACGAGAATAATAACACTGTCAGCTGTAAACAAGGCAGAACATGATCCCCAGCTCATGGTGGGCACAAGGATGTACTAAAGAGATGAGATCTGCCAAATTTCTCATTACAGCATAGCACATGAATAACCCGCAGGGGAACGGGGCTTGGTCATTCAAAACGGGTATGATAACAATTGAAAAATGTTGTTCGTAAATCATATTTACACCAAATCCTATACAAATACAAATTACCTTTTTTTTCTCTCTCCTTTTTTTTTTTTTTTTGTTCAGCAGCTTTTGAAATGTAAAATAGCCATGTGAGTCAATAGTGTCTTGTTGGTGGGACTTTATAGGAAAGTAGGATTTTATTGACATTACCAAGTATTAATAATGCGACACAGCAATGGAGACCCTGTTTGCTTCCTAAATAATTGATGTTGTAGGCAATCCCTTAAAATAAAGTGTTAATGAGTTCAAGTCCCTCTCATTGAGTTGATATCCACCTCCTAGAGACTTGTTTTTTCTCCATGCGGGCTGATTTAACCCTTTAACATAGGCTATGTGAAAACACAATCTGAAGCACAAACCTTCACCGTAAAAACTTTTTCTCTTCTTGCGCAGCTTTGCTTTAAAATGAAAGATTTAAACAGCCGCATTTAATTTTGTTTTGTGTGGATAGGAATGGTGATACTCTTTGTACTCCACTGCACTGATGGACAGCAAGAATAAATCAGCAAACAGGGAAAATGTACTTGGTATCCACGTACAAGGCGAAGGTAACCCTGCTTGCGGCAAGTGAACCAGCCGTACCCTTGCAGTGTGCAAAGCTGTACCGCACCCTATTTATTTATTTCGGCTTGAGCCTGGATCAGTTTAGGAAGCACCTAACTTGCTGACTACAGACATTACTAATGTGAGCTGTGAATGCCCTTCAAGTCCCTGCATATTTCAACTTCTCGAGTTGTAAAGTGCTGGATCAATACTTCAGTATTAACTGCACCTTCCAACCCATCTGACAAAGGAACGGTGGGGAGAAGTGACTGCAGTACCCGTGTACACCTTTTCCCTTCAAATTCACTAACAGGTGCTCCCACTAACTGGGAGCAAAGGGGTTCCTCTGCACGTCACATAATTTTTTGCAAAAATTACAAGGAAAGAAACATGGTTCATACAGTTTTGACCTAATTATTGAAAAAGAAGGGAAAAAAAAATACTGGGAGGAGACAATTCAAATATCACACATTAAAAATTAGCATAAGCATATAAAGTCTTGTGAGCAGATCATCATCTTAGAGGTGTGCATGTGCTGGCAGCTCATGGCCCCAGCGAACGTGAAACCATGCTGATTATTTGCAACTAGAAAAACTTGTATTATGAATACGCTGTGGGGCCCCTCACTTGGTCACTTGGAAGAAAACATGAAATGAAAAACAGAAGGAAAAAGGGGAAAGAGCGGCTACACATAGAGACTGATAAAGCGTGTGCTACTCCACCTTTATGGCAGTGATCTTTTTTACTGCTGTTTTGATTTAAAATTTTGCTTGTTGGCTTTCTGGTTTCGATGCTGCTGCTGGGCTTTTTTTTTTTTTTTTTTTTTTTTTAATCGTTATTTTTGAAAACACAGATAGGCAACTCTCAAAGGAGAGAGGAGAACGACATCGCACGCAGCAGTGGTGGCCTTGGTACACGAACGGGAGTTTCCCCAAAGGCTGCCCCATGTCCCACCGCACCCCCACACCAATTCGTGTTCAGCCAGAGGGCAGAAGTGAACAGGTGCCAGCAGATAACACAGCACCCTCTGCGCTCACAACCACCCGAAATGCTGTGAAAGCTCGTTCAAAGGTCTTCAAACCTTTCCAAAGCAAACTCTGCCCCTCTTCTGGTTTTGTTATGAAAACAGGTGAAACCAGGTGGTTTTAACTGAGTTCCTCTTTGAGGTTTGGTGTGGTTCCCAGAAGTCAAAAAACCCCAAAACTTCAGGAGTGAACAGCAAAGCAAGCACCAAGTTATGAAAAGGGCTGCTCAACCTCGAGCAAGACAAAGCCAGAGAGGGCCACAAAGCCACGGGGAGGCACAGCCACGCCAGCCTCCGCCAGCAGCTCACGTGTTGCACAAACATCAGACAGCAAGCTTGGCAAGAACTCCATCCCCCAAATTAGGAGGGTTATCTGGGTAATACAGCCCGCCAGGGAGAGATCTGCAAGGAAAACAATGAAAAAAAATTCAACTCCTTGTGTACTCTATCAGTCATAACCACAAAGTGGTGTGTGAGGAGGAAACCTTACTGAATCCGTGCTTTTGCTTAAACATTTCAGAGCAACTGAAATACATAAGCTTAAATAAGCTCAAAGGCAGAGACTTTCATATCTCTCAAGTAAGCCTGAATCTCTATTTACTACCCCACCAAAACCCCAAACCAGGGAAGGAAAACTTCCTTTAAAGAGTGAAGAATTCAGTCTCTTGAATTACAGAAAAGGTGAATGCTGGGTTAGGCAAAAAGAAAAAGCAAAAAAAAGCGGGGGTGGGGTGGGGTGGGGTGGTAAAAGAAAAAAAAAAAACACCAAAGGTTTCCCATTCCTGTTTTTATAGTAGCAGAATTTCAGCACATTCCTTTTAAGTAGATGCCTAAGACTCCAGAAGGGGTTAACAATAAATAACCTTGCTGAACACAGATTCCCCTTCTTTTCACATCTGAGTAATTCTTTTGTTTGTCCACTCTGGGAACAGAGGAGTTTTTAATAAAGCTGACTGTTGTTTAAAGCCACTGAGTTCTGGTGGTGCACACAGCATGGAGTAGTTTGCTTTGTGGCTACCTTTGGAGCATATCAGGATGAAAGTGTTATGTCCCCAAGCTGTAATTATGCGACTACTTTCTAGTGTTTCAAAAGGAGGGAGAGAGAAGGGGAAAAAAAAAAAAAAACAAAACGTAGCCATGGTTCAATGTGTCATAAAAAGGAAACAAATGAGCGGTAATAAGACTTCAGCTAAAGTGTTAGACTTCTTAGCTGTCATGTTAACAAGGTCCTTTAAACCTTACAATAAAGTTTAAAGCTTGATTTCTTCTAATGTACTGAAATTGTTTAAAAAATAATTTGCATTATGACAAGGAAATCTGTTCTGAGAAAAAAATTGAGTATGTCACTAACAAAGCCAGCTTACGGAAAATAAGAGGTTGCACAGCGTCTGGAAACTTGCAGTGATTTTATTTAGTAAACAAGGAAAACCCTGTGACGTGTGAATGGTGTTCTGGCTTTAGATCCCTTCAAACTACTTAGAAACACCATTTTAAGGGGGAAGCTCAGAGGTTGGCATTGGAACATCACCCGGCCACATTTTACTGAAGCAAAAAGAAATGTTCAGCAGAGAACACATATATTATCAATTCTGAGAAAATGAAAACACTCAGGAAACAATCATTTCCATATTACAACAGAAAATTGGATTTTCTGGTGAATAATGAAAATGAGGCATCACTCCCCCCGACCTCCTCTCTCTCCAGCATTTGTTCCGTGCCCCTCACCTTGGTATCAATGTGCTAAGAGACGATTATTAAGTGCAACAAAGGCCACGGCTATTCACAGTTCTGGAAGATGTCCTAGCCTGTTTCAACTCGGTTATTTTTCCCTCCTCGCAGTCTCTTCAAAGACAACAAAACCTTAGGTGAAATGAGAAGTGCATGAACTACACTAGCCTTGAACTTGCAAAAAAATAATTACTTGGATTAACACAACATCATAAACGTTCGTCCCTGTCTGTTAGGCCAGGAGAAACCCCTGGGAGAAGTCTGGTTTCTGGAGAAAAGCCACGTCCCTCCACTCCTCCTTCACGCCGGCCCTACGTGGTCACAGGCAGAGGATAACAAATTGTGACTAAAACTGCCTCAAGATGAATCCGTTTGTGAGAGACGGAAAGTGTGTCATGCAACGCTACTTTGGGAGAGATAATTAATACTGCACAAACAATCACTGGAAAAGCTAAACACATTATTTGAATGTTTTGAAGTAAATGGTAAAAGACAATGTTTAAATTAATTATTAATTAAAAATGAATGTTGTCATCTTTAAAAGATTTTTTTTTTTTCAAAGCACTTTGTGCAGTGATTTGAAATGCTGCAATATCAAAGTATCCAAAGCCTCAGATTCCTTCATGCCCCCTCCCCTCTGACAACACATTATGCAGGTGGGAAACTTTTTTGCCATTAAATGCTAATTAGTTTCACAACTAATTACTGTCGTGGTATTAGGTTAATGTTTTTCTACTTTTTGATTTAGACTTTTGTAAATCCCTTATTCAAATTACTTTGAAGTAAAAGACTACAAATTAGTTCTCTATTTAATGCGTAATGTGAGCTGTGGCAAGTCAGCCCGTAATTTTACAGCCTGTTTTAAGGAACAGGCAGAAGGCGGCGGTGGCTCGCACAGGTAGCCAGCCGCTCCACAGAGCTTTTAGAGGGCGACAAGACTTATACGCTCCAGCTTCCTCACCAGCCGCCAATTACCCAGGATGTAAGTTGAGGGGAGGGGGGAGTTTACGGCTTTGCAAACTCACTCTGTCACCCCATAAATACCAAACACACCCATCGCGGCATCACACCCTTCCTGCCTTACCCTTTCCTGCGCCAGCTCACTGCCTGGGTGCCATTCACGTTGAGCAGGGACAGCGATCCCCCATTACTTCATGTGGTTATATATGCACTCATTACACTGCCGTCTGTTGCTATAATGCTCCTATTAATTTTCCTTTTGATATTTTAAGAGCAATCTATAAATCACGTAGACCTTCACGTGTGCCACCGTTAATGCTTAGCAAGACTGGTGTGCATTGAGTGGTTTTTTTCAGACCCACCAAACAAGCCCATTTCCCAGCTCTGCCCCACTGGTCGTGCTCGTGTGGACCGAAAGAGAGAGAGAAATCTCATTTTCTTTCTCCAAGACACACGGTTGCCTATGAGGTTTTGCAAGGTTTAAAGAAGAGAACTGCAAACAAGTTAACAACTTTACAGCTCTTGAGTACTTGTCGGACCAGACTGAGCTGATCAGTTTTATCTGGAAATGGGTAACCAACCCTTTTATGTCCTAATCAACCTAGGCACATCCCCAGATGGAGATGTCTACTCTTGCTGCTCCCTCCATGAACCTTTGGAACCAGCCAGGAAAGTCTCCAGAGTCACACTTTAGCAGACAGTGAGACAAGACCTAGAGACACGCACATGCCTCTGCCATACTTACATTGCTTGCATAGGGGAACGTCCTGGACTACTGTCACTCCCATTACTGTTCGTATGCTCCATTGCACCGTTAAGCTCTTCCCTCATCGCGTTGGCTAAATTGCCTAGAGTGGGATTTCCCATGGAAGCAGTAGTGTATAGAGGTATACTGTTCTCAGCCATTGAAGCCTGCCAAGGACACAAACAAATGTATGAAGAGCCATGACTAACGTTTTTAAAGATTGCACAACACTCTCACGTATTCCAAAACATTATCCACATTTACATTATTTGCAATTACCATTTTTAAAAAATATTGTGCTTTCTGATAGGTATTACCCTGATTCCACCAAGGGAAATTTAACATCATTTACATCTGGGTTTAAGCATTCATAGCTGTATTGGCTTTTGAGAGGATGGAGCTTTCCATTCCCTGTTTGGAATTACACCCCCTGGAAAAAATAAAACATCCTTTTCCTATTTTCATTTTGCAAAATTATGTTTGGGGGTTTGGGTTTTATTGTGGCTTAAGTTTGGCTTTTTTTTTTTTTTTTTAATGAAATGGGGAAAAAAATTAGAACTCTTCCAGCTGATAATTCCTTCCTACTGGAGCACACGGGCACCAAGCAGGAGGGCAGCATTAACAAAGTTTGGATTTCCTTGTGACGTAAGTGTGAAGCTGCAGTTAGCACTAACTGGATCGGCCCCAGTTGCACTGATCTACCTGAGAGCTGAACAAGTCCATGTGAAATTTTTTTAAGCTTCAGCAGCTCAGCTCTTACCTTAGCTATTACTGATCTGACCATTTTATTTTGATTTTTCTTTGTTCTGAAGAAGTACCATACAGAGGCACACTGGAGTTAACTTTGTAAATGGAAATCTTTGTAGGAAGAGAATGAACTGTTAAATATTTTCCTTCTGATTCCCACTGTTCTGCCTGCTAATATTTACTGTGTGTCAGCATTAGCTCATATTGACGGCACAGTCCCGTGCCCGGCGCAGCAGCAGTGGGAGCCACAGAAGCCCCAAGCTCCGGAGGAGCCCAGCATTTGACGGGGATGGGATTCACGGCTTTCCAAGGCCACAGAGCCCAGGGACCTGAAGGCCATTTAACCATTTCACCCACCCCAGTCGGATCCGGCTGACGTCATCTGCAGCTCTCTGAGCCGTGTCAGCGCTGCAGAGCCACAGGCGCTGGCTCGGCAGCGCTCGACCTGCTCCGGGGGGAGGTCAGCCGGTTGCAGCCTCCGAGCCAGAAAATCCAGCAGGCTCCAGGTCTGCACGATGCAAACCCTGCCCGTGGGAGGGGAATTCTTGCAAACATACTTCCCACTGAACACTCTCACCGGCTCCTAATTCATGGGACAAAACTCCTTGCTTGTTGCTACCCAAGCCAGCGGAATTGTTCCCAGGCAAGCACAGCCACAGACTGGGATTGGGGCAGATGGGATGGGAAGGGAGGGCACGAGCAGCCCTGACTGCAGCATCTTCAGGAGCATGGCCCCTTTTATTGCTCCTTACACTGACCTCTCCATGTGCAGCCCTATGTGTCACACGTGATTACAAAAGCTATTCTAACGGGGAGGATTATTTTTATCTTCTTGATTCAACAACCGGCAAACTCATTGTGATTAGGGGATGCAAAGAATGGTTCACATTTCCTGCACTTGGCAAAATAATGACTCAAGTTCTTCACCCACAGTGATAACTTGTAATTGCAGTAAAGCAATTTACCGGGGGAGAGGTGGGACACAAGGAGTATCTGCTATAAAGATAATAACGGGGAAGGGGGTGTTTTGGGAGCTCCCGGTGACCCCCTGGAAAAAGAGAGCACTGGTGAGAGCCGGAGTCCCCATACCTTCCACACACAGAGCGGGGAGAGAGCTGCTTCTTCTCCCTGGCCACGAGGGAAAACTGATGGAGGAGACGTCAGAGGGGTCTGGGTGAAGGAGAGGGGCAGCTCTGCCACCCCACAGGAAAAGAAAAGCAGAGCCTGCCATCCCAGCGGCACACAGCACACCGTGCCGGCCCCCGGCCAGGCAGCTGCTGCGCCCATGGGCATGTGCACAGGGCTGCTCCTTGCAGCTGCCCGTAAAAGCCAAGAGAACGCTGCTCATTATTAATCACACCAAACGTGGGCACTGGCAGGTAAAGCCGCCTTGTGTTCCAGGAGGAAGGCTGTTCCCAAGCGAGGTCCGAACTGCCCGTGCAGCACCAGCCACCCGCACAGCTTCACCCAAACCCCTCTAGAGCACCCACTGGCATTTTGCCTCCAAAATCCAATGCCGGGGAGAGGCGCGAGGAACCCGCTGGTGTGTTTTCAACCTAAAAGAAGGACCTGTCTCAGAGCAATGAGTATTGTTCACCTCCATTTATTAGAGGGGCCACAGCGGTAGCAAATCTGACCCGTGCTCTTCTCTCCCTCGCCTCAGTTCACATGATGCTGGGGGGGTGGGGGTGGGGAGCAGGGGGGCACAAGTACGTGCCACTTCCAGGAAAGTGGGGAATGGAAACAGTTTGGAGGTTATCACGGAAGACAAGAATGGATGGAGATGACGACAATGACACGTGTTTCAGAAATAAAACACGAACAGTTCCATATGATAAGCATATTAATTGAAATTAGTCACATAGTTAACAATGTGAAGAAATGCAGGATCATTTCATTTTTGCCTTTCAGCCTCATGAATGTAAAATGTACTTGTAATCTTAATACTATTCAAGAGACAAAGCAGTCTTTAAAAATCACACTTCACAAGACTCAAGGGAAAATAAGTTACTAATGAATGGTATTTACAGTTGCTTCATTTAAACATGCTTTCCTTTGCTTTACAGAAGTTACTGCATAAACTCAAATAATTAGTAGAAATGCAGAACATTGCTTTTCTCCTAATAATCTGTTTCTTGCTTCTGAAAAGAGACGTTTGCTAAACCTTCCACAAAAAGTGGCTGCTCAGGCAAATATCCACGGCCACCAGTGAACTTCTCAAGAAGTGACCAGGGTGCAACCGCACAGTGCTGCCTGCCCAATTAACTCACACTATATGGAACAGGCTTGGACTGCCCCCCCTCCCCCCCCCCCCAACACACACACACACCAGCCCTGCAAATTCAGGGCACAGTAATACATTTGTCTCTTTGGTTCATACACCAAATACTTTTACCTAGGCTTCTGAGACATACTCAGGCATTTGTAGAGAGAGGGAAAAGAATGCCAACCTGATATACAGCACACGAGTAAGGGCTGGAGACACACACACTTCTAGGCTGCAAGTTACTAACTGTGCACTGACACTTTGTATTTCTACATTGTAAAAAAACCAGAATTTTTGTCTTACAGTTACAGTACAGTTTAATAAAAATGATCTTTTTTTTCCATAAGAATTGCGACGTTTATTTTTTACCAACAATAAGAAGATATGCAAAAATAGCCCTTAAAAGAAAAGGGGGAAAAATGATCTGCTTTCTCTTTAAACCCATGAACAATAGAAGGTCACGTGCCGCAGTATCCTATCATTCAGCACATTAATAGCTGTGCTAGAGTAATTACACTTGTGGTATTTTTGCCTCAAGTGAAATTCTGAAATAAGAGGATGGAAATTATGATACTGCTGATAAATATTAATAAGTGAACTTTTAATTTTTTTGCCACAATATTCAAAATGCTAAGCATCTAGCTAATGCTGAAGCAGCCTGATATGTGTTTGCCTCCAGGGACTATGATGCTTTATGCACTTAAGAAAAAAGTTTAACGGAATTAAAATTTAATATCTAATTAGAGCAAGGCTAATATATTTTGAAATGAGTGGGGAAGACACACGCCTCTGTTGCATATTTGCTACAGTCATTAATCTTACCTGTAAAGCAGCATTGAGAGGTGTGCAGTAGGTGTGGCTGGTCTGTATGTTTTTAATAAGAGAAGGGTTACTGCATAAGAAAAACATAAAAAGGAGAGTTAAATGCAACCAACTTCTGTACGAGCATTTCAAGCATGTAATGCTTCCTCTCACACCAGAACACTAGAGCTGAGACTGTTTTTCCACACAAGTTCTCTTTCATTTTTATTTTTTTTTTTTTAATTTAAAGAAAATATCTGAGTTTTAGGCTATGGTTATCATATTTGCCTTTACTAAATAAGGAACATCATTATCTCTCGATGTTATCTCACCATGTGTTCTACTACCCTGCGTTACTAGCAAATCTTGGCATCTCTGCTCATTTTAGCTGTGTTCAGGAGAAATTCTCCAATATTCACCATGTCTGGGAGCCAGTTTCCATGTAAAGGTCCATCATGAGGAGGTTACGACCAAAAGCACCACAGGACATTTTAAATACTACTTCATGCAACTTAATTCTCAAAGTCACTGGCAGCAGAGCCCCTCGCAACAGAGCAGGGGACCGCGATGAGAGAGGATTGGAGCCTTATTCTTTCCTGCCAGGCAAACAGCGAGCGGCCCCGCTGGGGGGCTGCCTGTGCCCCAGACAGTTTGGGGTTGTGGGCACGGGGGCACGGCGGCAGGTATTGCGGCACCGCACTGAAGCGGTACGGCCCACGCAAAACAACACACTGCCCTAAAGGCCGTTTTAGGAAAAAATATTCTGGTGTGCTGCTTTGGACCCTTACTTTAGTCATCTTAAGTTTACTTTTTAAAGGGCTGTATTTCAGGAAAATGAATGCCAAGCATCTCTGCTCGCTCTTCAGCAGGCATCTAAATATCAGCGGTTCCACTGGGGGGGGGGGGGGGGGGGGGGGGGGAATTTAAAAAAACATCAAATACAAACTACATATAAAGCACCAATGCAAGAAATCTCCAGAAAGTTGTATCACTCACTGGGCATTTTTTAATTTTTTTTTCATGTGGGAACAAATCATGGTGAGAAGAGTCTTAACTGAGCCCCTCCCACAGGGACCAGCAAGGATCAGTTGTCCTGGAGAGATGGCCTTCGAGTAAAGGTCTAGTAAGATTGCTTTGGGAACCCCAGGAATATTTGTGCGTGGTTGTTGTAGACACAGGATGGCCTGTTGATTATCATCTTTACAGCTGGTCTCACTGCACTTCCAAACTTTTAAAGTTAATTCAGCACTTCTGTCTTTTAAGCACCTTACTCTGTTTCTGATTAAGAGTTGCAAAACAAAGCATACAACCGAAAGCAAAGGAAAATAGCAGATTTAAAACTTATCTGAAGACTTCCCTGGCATGTATCTGTCTTCCTGACAGGTCTATAGCAGCGTATCTGCACTAGTGTGGATAATTATTTTAGTCTACATTGCACTATAAACAAATGCTGTAACAAACGTGTCAAAGTAGAGTCATTACTACAGGCATTTGGATTATCAGAGTAGGACACACAAAATACAAGTAACAACCAAAAATTTAGTTTCTTTAGCAGCAAAGGTGATGTCACTATTTCGTGAAATGCAAGTCTACATGAGATGGGTAAATCATGCAAAGCAAAGCAACAGCAGAAAAAAAAAATTAAAGCAAGTAAAAGCTCTTACTGTGCAACAAGCTCGCCAAAGTTTTCATCAGGGCAGTATTTTCGAGGACGGCCTCGTTGAATATGACGGCCACGTTTAAACTCTTCATCATCAACAGTCCAAAAGGACCCAAACTCATCCTCTACTCTGATAAAGCACTTATGCAGTGAGAGGTTGGTGCGAATGGCACCCTGGGACAAGAGCAGCAGCAAAGGAGATGAAGTGGAAACAAAGGGACACGGGATCGGGGACAGAACAGACATCAAATACAGGGAAAAGGAAAAAGAAAATAAAATGCAATAAGCATAAGCAAATGGTTTGTGAGGGTTAATATGCATTGCCACCTAAAAGCTACTAGCATGTGATGCAACAAACACCAAGCAAGCAGGGTCAGGGTACTGGTGGGCATACAAACAGTAGTGATGAGATGTTTGTCTTGGTTTCCCTTAACTGAAACAATGCGAAACCACCTGTGGTTGGTCTAACACCAGCTAGCAGCCAAAAGCCTCTACGTTAAACTGTAAGCATGATCCAAGCTAGGCTAAGAAGTTCAAACATGGTGGACATACCCACTGATCTTTTGTGGCCTTCGTTTTTGGAACTCTAGTTCATCCACTGTCCATACTGCCCCTTTAACGTTTTCTACTCGCACAAAACACTTGTGAAGACTAAGATTATGACGCACTGCATTCTGCAGCAAGTATAAAAGAGAAAACATTCAAAAACTTTCTATGAGAAAATGCTCATCATTGTCCAAGAACAGCAGCACAGTCAGCTTGACAGTCCTCAATTTGCAATGTTAAGCCCCTTCCCCTCCCCACACCCGCTTGCTTTCCCCGGCTCTTTACATCTTATTTTGCAAAGACAAAATAAATACGAAAGCTTAAACACAAGATTAAAAGTTTGAGTTATTCTTAGCAATTATCCCCAGTGTGAATGAGAACAGCCATCACTTTAAGCATGCACATTGTATAATAAAGCACATTTCGTACAGAACACAAGAGGAACATTGCTTAGACATTTTCAAAAACAAATATACACGCTCTGCAAAGATAAACTTTTCCTCTCCTGGAAAAGAAAGCGGTTAGAAAGAACAAAAAGGATTTCATGTAAGTACAGACGGCTCAATTTAGCAAAGAGGCACTGGAGCTGGTGCTGCTGCGGTTTCCCACAGCTGGGCTAATGTGAATCAGGTGCTGAACCTCCTTCCACACCCATGGCATGGACCGGGGGCTCGGCAGCACCCCACCAACTCCTGCCTCTGCAGCTTGCTCTTATATGGAAGTTGGCTCCTATTTCTGGCAGAATACTGTACTGACTGATCTGAGCCTCTGCCAAGTGAAAACATGAGGAGGGTTCTCCGAAACAAAGTGATAATATCCCCACAGCTCATCACCCAGAGGGACCCGCACTCATGGTGTCCGATGCTCAGATGTCCTGTCTGCCGCTCAGCCCTGGGGAAGGACGAGCCCATCCAACCCCTCCGACTTGCTCGGACCTTTGCTGAAGCCAGACATAATGAGACACCTCGCTACGTCACAGCAAGCTGTTGGCTTTTCTGTCCCTGCTCCCTCTGAAACGGTGCCGAGCGCCTTGTTATTCCTCAAACGGAATGCCATGCTCTTTCCCCATTTTAGGGGTTTTCTAAGCAAATACCCTACTACAAAGCCACTCAAATTTTTACATGGAGCTTGTCCCCAGCGTTGCTGAAAGGGGCTTGGTAAACAGGGGAAAGAGAATAAGCCATTTGCTGAAAATATGCAGGCGAACAAACTCCATCATCACTGGCACCATTGATTTAGTCAATCTGGTTGACTCGTTAGCAGGCACAACGCCAGCCAAACACATGGCCTGGGTCTAGGCAACCAAGAAACTATGATTTTTTTTCCTTCCATCGTTGTTGTTGTCGTCGTCCTCTTTTTTTTTTTTTTTTTTTAATGAACATCAGGTCTGGATGGTGAAAGGGAGCTCTAATCATGAATGTCTAAATCACTGCGCAAACAAAGGGTACGCACAGTGCATTTGTCATGTAAATTAAGAGGCAGTGCTGTGTGTGCCTGGGAGGGGAAGGCGAAGAGTCTTTTGCTACTTTTCCATTTCTCTGCAATAGCTAGCGCACTCCCCACACTCCCGCCCCTGGTACAGGGGAACATTCAGGGCTCGAACTGCCCTTGCTCAGCAGATGCTTGAGTGCAAACTCGTGTCCTCTGGCTGTAGGTGTCTGATGCCGGCACTTCCACACTGATCTGCATGTGAACTGGTGGAAAAATAAACCTTGCATGTGCTTTTCCTCTCAGCAAGGCAGAAATCTAGCAGAAAGTCAACTTGTCCATCAGGGCTGCTGCTTCCTTCTGCCCTTACTTTCTTCTGTTCTTATTTTTTAACGATTTTTTTTCCCCCTCCCACTTCTTCCAGATTTCACTACTTTTCAAATTGTTGGCAAAATCCCTGATTTTGAGGTGGAAGAAAAACATGCAGACGCCCCACACCTTACAGGCTAAAATCAGCCAGCTCAGCAACTGCTGGTGGGTGCAGCACTAGTGCAACCCGACACAGGGCTGCTGGCCCACATCTGGGTAACTCAGGCAGTTTCCTGTGAAAATGGGAACACTGTCAAGTCTGGAGCAAAATGTAAGAATAATAACACTATTTCCCCCAGTGAAAGCTGATCTTGTAGTTCATACAGCAGTTGATCAAACGCACACAGCAAAGTTCAGCAAAGGGATTCCTCCGAGTTTGTAAACACACGGTTGAGCAGAAATATTTGTGTTCTTCTTTAAATAAATTTAATGCCGCAGAAATACTTTACAGTCTGTTCTTGTTCTCTTGAAGTCAATGTGCAGTTGATGGCAAAGGCTGCTGGATACATTGAGACAGACGAGTTGAGTATTTGCAAGATGCCCATGAAGTGTTGCCCTTGCTTTCTGTTTTCCATGTGATCGTTTATTTAAGGAATTCACGGCAGAAAAAAATTGTTTTGTTTCCCCTGCCTCTGGATACTCGCTATCTAACAGTTCTATTTGAACAATACCCCAACGTTTCAGAGCCACACCTGCAGCCTGTGCCTCATGGCTGTGACTCAGTGCCAGCAAATTACTCCAAAAAATAAAAGCAAACAGACATTGCCTCTGACCTGTCAGAACCAGTTCACAGTGCTCCCCCAGCAATCAGCTTAACAGAAAAATTAGGAGCTATTATTGTAAGATTATATATTTACCTTGTTAAAAATATTTGTATGCAAGCCACTTTTGCAGAAAAATTACCCTGAACATGCTTGAATGTAGTAAATGAAAGGGTTTGTTATTTTAATAACTGCTCAGGCTCCACTGTACTGCATTTTGGGAAAGAGGTTCATTTTTTAAAGGTCTTTATTCCTGCACTCTTCTGTGATTTTGAAAGAGGGCTCAGGGAAGCCTGTCCACACCAAACCCTGACCCTAAACTTGGGGAACACTGACCCAAATGCCCCCTAAGCATTAGCTGAAGGTGAGTGCAAATCAGCACGTATATATTCTAATTATTCTGATTCTGCAATTAGCCCCTTGTGCTAGTTCTGCGCCCCGTGGGCTTCCCGTCATGTCAATCCAGAGCTGCATTTTCATCCCTGCTGTTCCTGAAGGCTGGCATAAATCTAAGTGGTCTTCAGCATGAAAACCTGCATTACTTGAAGTGGTTGCCAATTTTGCTAGTACTGGTAGAACTTGGGGTGAAGCTTTTCTTCCTTGTTAAGTGAAGTAGGACCTGGACACCTGCACAAGGTCAAGGTGTCCAGGAAGGGTTTCCAAATAGAACCTGCCTACCCGGGACACACCATGCCCTTCTGCAAGCCCAAGGGTCTGCAGCTCGCTCAGCCTCTCTCCCTCTCCTCCTCCTCCTCTGCAGAAGCACACTGTAAGTGCACGTGGCTCCTGGGACTGGATTTTCCATGATGCACAAAGCTAACTCCTAGAAGTAGCCTCGCAGGAGATATGGCCAGGGCTACCTACTGCCTTCTTCCACTCCCTCCTCCCCTTCCCTTCCCTGCTGGAATTAAATAGGATTTCTACTTTAGCACCCACACCTGCAGCTGCTGAAAAGTCCTACTGGAACCACTGCAGCAGCAAAAGACAGGCAGGTCTAAAAGGATCTTAAATCAGGGAAAGTTAATTTCCTTTCTGGATAGCAAGGAAGCTGCAGAGTGAAACACTGCTCGTGTTTTCTAACTGCAATGAAGAATCAAAGCAGCAATCACGGAGACTTTTCCTGAACCTAAATGCTTCTAGACCAAGGCTGAAAATGTATAAAATTGCACCGGGATCTGAATTAAAAGCAAAATATGCTACTAAAAGCCAAGCTAACTTCCAAGGACCATTTTTAGCTCTATCCTCTGAAGGAATCAATCCTAAATGCAGGCTAAGACAAGAAAAACAGAGAGTTGATAAAACAGCATGTATGGGACATATTCATCCTACCTCGTCATTTGAAGTTAAGTTTGAGAGCAACAAGGTTGTCTAGATTAAGAGAAGCTTAAAGTACCACAGGTGCAATTTTTACAGCAACGCAAGATCCTGTTATCTGATTCATTCATTTGTAATTGTGCTAGCTTCAGAAGCCTGTGTCGCTATTATAATGCTATATATGTAAGGGAAGGAGTGGCCCCCCAAAACAGAAAATACAATAAACTCCCCAGACCTCTTATCTAATAATACCTGAGATAGTTATGGTAGGAAATTAAAGTGCCACATAACAAGTTTTTTGTTAAACACATTTCTTACTTGGAGCTTGCTTCTTGCATATTATGTTCAATAAGCTCCTGCTGCATGATTGAAAAAAAAAAAAAAAAAAAAAAAAAGGAAGTTTATAATGGATCTGTATATGTAGTTAAGAGTTAACTGACTGAGGAAAGAAATCCACTGATCTATAGATCCTAGGAAAAAAAGTGGTAGTTGTGAATAGAGTCTGCATAACTAAAAAGACAAACAGTGTATCTTCTCCTGACACAATAACTTTACCTCTTCTTTTTTTTTTTTTTCTAATATGTTCCAGCTGAAGGGCTTGAGTTTCACTGCTAGCAGCAACTACACAGAGGAACTCGTGGCATAATCACAGAACATAAAAGCCAATAATGGGGATTCAATTAGTGGTTTTCAAAGGCAGGAGGATTTTTCTGCCAAATATCAAATTGTTCCTGCAGATAAGGCACCCAGTGTGTGTCAAAACTGCCGATCTAAATTTTCATGTCCACATGTCGTTGCAATTTGTTATGTCATCAGCAATGTCTATTCCATACATGTCACATATCAAAGGCAAGAGGCATAGTCGGGCTAAGGCTTACCTTCCACGTCGCCGCGTTGCGTCTGAAGTAAGCAAACATTCGCGTGAACCAGTTGTAGATTTCATTTAGTGTTAGCTGTTTTTCCGGAGATTCGAGGATGGCCTTGTGAAGCAAAGCAATTGCAAGATCAGTTATGAGCACACCAGTACAAAATACACTCACAGTTTTACTTTACAAAATATAAAAAGGAAAGAAACGAAGAAAGGAAGAAAGAAAGAAGAGATTTGCAGCAAAAATTCCAAAGGAGGGTTTTCACAATATGAACTAAGATTAATGGCTGTATTTAACAGTTCAATGGCAAAATTCAAAATGGAATTATCTAATTGTTTTGAGTTTTTATTTCTGTTTCCTTACAGAAATATTAATTTATTAGTCATTCATAAAGCAGAATCAAAGAGAAATGCAAAACATTTCACTAGCTGATTAAAGCTCAGTAATTATTTAGAGCTCAGATTAATTCTAGGGATCAGAGATTACTGTAGCTTGTGATAATTGACTTGCCATCTTTAAACAGGCTCATTTTCACTGTTGTGTGAAATGAATTTCCTAATAATCACATCGTATTGTAATACTTAATCAAAAGCAATTATGTTATATATTGCAGTTCTAAAAACCCTTATAGTAAAGGTTTGAGCATTTGAGCATGCTTACATACCAAAGGTTTGAAAATCTATTTAATCCAGAGTGTGCACATATAGGGAGATTTTTTTTTTTCTAATCCAAATGCATGTGTTGGCTCATCTTACCTGTCTAATTAAAGATGCATACGTAAATGGTGGTCTAACTTCTGCGTTCTTGTAAAATTCTTGGTTCTGGGCAATATCTGCTAAATAAGAGCAGTTGTTCTGTTATCATCACAGCCTGCTGCTGCCAGGCTGCAGGCAACAGCAAGCTGCCTCACCAAAGGGGCTGTGCCAGCAGAACCCCTTTACCTGAAGAAATGGGGACGTTGTATTTATCCGAGTACCGCCTCCGGATGGGTCCGACGTTGTGCATGCTCGTGGTAGTGATGACCGACGGTCCCTGCGTGACGGGAGTGATGGGCGCAGTCGGGGTGGTGGGAGTATGAGGTAAGCTCTGCGGAGACGCCTCGGATGCAGTCTTGGAAAGCGTGACGCTCGATACCAGATTCAGCTGTGGAGGGAAGAATGAGGATTTTGTTACAAACAGTGTTTCTGGCTAATTAAGGGCTACAGAGAAAATTCTTGATAATGGAGTCTTCCTCAGTTCAAAGCAGACAACACAGCCCGAGCACTTGCTTCAGCACGAAGTGGTGTAACGTCCATTAGAGCCAGTAAAGGGAAATACATGTATACACTTCTTAATAGATTTGAAAAAAAGAGTAACATAGCCTGCTGCCAGAACTACAAATCATGGATTTTTATCTAAGCCTTAAAACAAGATCTCACACAGTACATAACCATTTTAATATTTTATTTTAGTTCCATTGTCTCACAATCTAAACCCCACACACCTCTCATTTCCATGCTATCATTATGCATGGCTTCTAATCAGTCTTCTTGGATATTTTACTGAAGGCATCAGGCTTAAAATAAAAGGCAAGACTTCCCTAGGAACATACCAGGGAGAAATGCAATATCTCTTCAGCATTTGGGCTTTTCTTTTCCCCTCTCTTCACCCACTTTAAAA
The DNA here is from genome assembly GCF_017639655.2 of Falco naumanni. NCBI lineage: Eukaryota > Metazoa > Chordata > Aves > Falconiformes > Falconidae > Falco > Falco naumanni. The sequence goes on along the minus strand of NC_054057.1, from coordinate 94,177,394 downwards.
GCAAAGCCCAGAGTAGGTTAACACTGGAATAATTTAATTAATCACACTGCATGAAATACTGCAAGCATTCAGTCCAGCAGAAGTGGCAGTAATTTTTTTTTTTTTTTTTTCCTCCTAGGATGGAAGGCATCAGCATTACCTGCATGAAGCCCAGCCCCGGACAAATGGCAGCATGCCACAGCAGCCTGTAAAACACAACTGTCTCCAGGACTGTGTATCCAACCCAGATCCAGCTCAAGTGTTTTCGATACACAATCCTATTTATATAACCAGCATCCACATTCCTCCCCAACCCTTTCTTTTTGCCCTACAACGTCCTTTGAAAGACGATGCTCTGCCTCAATAGGTCACTCCTGCTGAAGTATTTTAAACAAACAAGCTGATCTCTTAACTCCAACATCAGAAAAAGACGACCAAGAAAAAGGCTCTTTGACTACTTCCACATTTCCTTCCCTTAGGCGGTTCTGCCAATAATTCGGTGAAATCCTGACCCCATTGAAGTCAGTAGCAAAATTCCTACTGAATTTAACAGGGCCAGAATTTTACAACTTTTGTTCATGATTAAAATTCCTTTTTGCTGGACATTAAACCTTTTCAGATGAAGGCAAGGCGCACTACTCAGCTATGTCCCTAAATACCTCGTGTTTATCCATAAGGCACTGTATCATTTTCCTTGTATGAAAGTAACCAGATATGAAAACTCCTATTAGCATCCCTCATATGAGGTAATAGCCACAAATAACGTTTCATTATAAAAATACTAGGACGTATCCAAAACAAAGGTAGTGGAAAATAAGGGGCTTTAATATTACAGAGAGGATACCAACACAAAAAGCACACTGCCCACAGAAAGGGTACAGATGAGCGACAGATAAATTGCTTTTCCCTGACGGTGAGATGGAGCACACCGAGGGAAGTCCCAGCCACAAATGCCCGGCAGAGCCTGCTGGCTGTAAAGCTGCGCCGGGAGCTCGAGCACTGCTCCAAGGAACGGACGTGCTGAGCAGCAGACCTGCAAAATCCCCTCCTGCGCAGGTGCTTACAAACAACGCTTCGCCTTCCAGTGGGAAATATTTAACACTTCATGGCAAAGCTGGAGAGTGCGAACCCAGCCAGGGCTCGTGAAAGGTGCTGAAATATGGGTATTGAGTTCCCAGAGACTCCTGCACTGGCGTGGACCAACTGCAGCCAGGAGGTGAGCACAGCATCCCAACCCACCGTGCTGGGCACTGCCGCCACGTGCTGCCCACGAGAGCCCAGTCCGTTTGTTGACTGGTGTGATTTAAGGACACTGATTAAGGACACGTATAGAGTAATGTCTCCCTGTTATCCATCTATCCATCTATTACATATGATAAAAGGACCAGTGACGATAATAATAGTACAACTGACAGGTCTCACCATGAAATTAAATCTACTGTATTTTATCTCAGTTTCTAAATGGACATTTTAACAGTCCAATAACTGCGAGCAAATATGCATCAATTTTAAGTGCCTATCTCTAGCACAGGCTCAGCAGCCGGGCCCTCCTGTTGGAAAGATCACTGCTCGTGCTTCATCATTACGGCTCCAACCACTCCATTTCAAAAGAGTCCCCTTCCTTTTTTAGTGTGTAAAAACTTAACATTTAATCTGTTTCTACTAGGGAACTGTGAGAAAGGATCCACAAAGGTCAGCATTCCCTGCTTCAAGAATTTGAATCGAGTTAAATTTCTTTAGGCTTTTCAGTGTAGGTAGCAACTAGGCATAAACACAGAAGAGGACGAGCAAAGGGGGGGGACTTTAACAGGCTTGACAAATGACACTGTGATTCACACCCACTGCTGGGCTGCCACTAATAAGCTACAGAGGAAGCAGCCAATCTCAGCTAATTACCAGATAAAATTGTATTATAAGGACTCTAATTAGGAGATGCTTATGGAGGTGATCTAATGATTAAACGCTGCATCCAAGTGACCCCACCATCAATGTGCAGTGGTGCAAGATGTCACCGGAATATTTTGTAGAAACAGTAATTTTATTTCAAGGAGGGGAGGTAGTAATATTTGTAATAATGGCTACGAGGTAAACTAATTAAAAGACAGTTCCTAAAGGAAGACTGTGGCTTTGAGCAGCTGTGGCCGTTCCAAAACAAAGTGCCAAATCTCAACAGAGGAGCTGCAGTCAAGTGGAAAATTTCTGCCTGACCTCTGCTCTCGCTATTAATTTGCAGGAAACCTAATGACACATATACATATTCCCACAAAATTGTTCTAATTGCTAATTTGCCAAAGGAGCCCAGTTTCCAAATTAAACATGACTGCAGTCTGTGAGGAAAGAGAGAACAAAAAGCTGGAACGCAGCGAGTCTGCTGCGTTTCACCTCCGACGACCATTTGCAAGCCTGAACCAACAAGTTAATGAAACACGACCTTGTCGATCGCTAGCGAAGTTTTTCCTTTTTCCGTGTTTTATTTGATGACACTCTCTTCTTGCAGCCGGGGTCTGATCCCTGCTGGTGCTGTTACCAAAACACAAGCTAGGGTAAGGGAGGAGAGGGCTGCGCTCCCTCCGCAGACCTTCGCTGCTGCTTTCTTTGTTGCATCTATAGCGCGAAGGCTGAAAAGTCGGTTGTGAATTGGAGCAGAATAACAAATTATGAATGGTGTTGGTTTTGTTGCCATCTTGAATTATTAATCTGAATGGTAAACTATTAAATCTTAATATTGGCATCAATTAGAAACGTGAAAGCGGCAGTGGATGACTGTGCAGGGCAAAGATCAGGGAGGGACTGGGTTGGGAGGGTTTCTTTTCCTGATGGAAACTCGACACGGTTTCTCCCTGTTTGCATTTTCTATTTAAAAACAAGTAACTATGATTAGAAAAGTTGTTCGCGTTGGTATTTTGCACACAGCCCATTTCCCACATACCGTGAGTTTTGGATGAGGCATCATTGCTGTCAGAGGGGAGGGAGCCTAAGTCACAGAGTTAGCACTTTAATGCGCAATACTCTTGTGCTTCAATAAGGCACAATGTGGGGCACTCCCCAAGTACGCTGAAGAGTACAGCTCATGCACCAAAGAGTTAAATGCCTTTATAACGTTTCTACTGGGTATAGGGGGGGAGGGAGGATTTCTTCCAGCCTTAAAAAAAAAAACAAACCCCAAAATAAACAAACAAACCCCCCAACCACAAAAAATCCCCAAAACAATAATAATAAAAACAAACAAACAAAACCCAGGAAAAACACCGAAGACTTTTAAGCCACTTTTAAGTCCTAAAATTCTACAAATTCAGTCACTGAGCCTTGTTGGGTGCTTTGTTCAGTTTTGGGTTTTAAGAACATATCCTCATACTGTTTTAACTTAATCCTAAATGCCATAATTGTTTCAGCATTTAGTATCCTGCTTAGGATTTTATTATTAACCTTCCCTTTCACAAAATAGTCATGTCTTCCTATTAAAGGTGAAGACTGAGTCATTTTCTTTTTTTTCTTCAGTTATAAACAAGGCAGAGAGGTAACCCTCTCCTTCACCCCGTAAAATAGATTTCCAGTAAGTGGCTCTCCCACTAGGGCTAAGTCTGATTTCTTTTTGTGTAAACATTTTACATGACAATAGTAGCTGCAGATAAAAAAGCCTGTCAAACTCTTTTAAAAAAGACTAAAAAAGAAAAAGTAAAAAAAAATAAAAATTCTAAGTGTCACAGTGGAGCCATACCCACTGCTGGAGGGCACTGACTTCTCTGCAAAGGATGCTGCCGCTCTGGTCCCAGCCAGGGCCGAGGATTTACCTGCATCAGGTTCCTGGGACTGAAACACTCTGGAGCAGAGGCTCCTTATCTTGACACCGAGGGTGGGACAAAGCTAATGCTGGGCCTAAAACTTTGTTAAATGCTGTGTCTTCCTCTCCTGTTTCAGCCTGGACGCATTAGTGTATTAGATGCAGAGCCTGGCAGGCAGCGATCACTTAGCAGGTGTTGTTATTGGCAGGAATACTAAGGAAACCGAAGCTGAGGAGTGAGACTTAATGAAAACCAGTATATAAAAACAGCTTTTGTTGTGCTTGAGAATCTCTCTTTATTGCTGCATATCGTTATTTTTTCAAACTATAAAGTATGGCTACAGCAGCTAAAATGCTCAGTCATTACCTCAACAGTTAAAAGACTGGGGTTTTTTTTTTAATGCTTTGTTATTACAGTTGCTAAAAACAGTATTTCAAAACAATCATAACTGCTATGGTTAGGGTAAAAAAATACATTAAAGAAGGGATATCTAACAGTGCATTTTATTTAAAGTGCCAGAAGTGACTTTAAAAAGTTTTCTGTCTATTTTAAAAAGATGGCTATAGCATCTAGTATGCAGAATTACTTGTTGGTTGATGCTTTTTCCTTTTCCTTCCCTTCCTATGAACTTCAACATAAGTTAATCCCCCAAAAGAAAGCACATTTCCATTTCAACCTATTATGCTGATGACTACCACCAATGGAAACAGCATGTAGGAGAAGGTATCTTAATAGCAAAACCAGAATGACAATTCTTGAGAAATTATTGTTCCGACTTATGTGTTGTGGGGTTGATTCTGTTTGTTTCACATGGTTTTTTTACCTTGAAAAAAATTCACCTTACAAAAACGTCACAGCATATTCCCTCACAGATAGCTTTGCTCTCACTTGATTCAAGCCCTTTAGTCTCATCAAAACAATACACACAGCACCAATAGGAATAACTTTGCCTTCTCCAAAGTGCTAAGCTGTGAAATACTTCCATTTTCTTCTGAAGTGCTGCACTGTTGGGCATCTTAATTATGAAGTTGGACATTTTTAAACGTAGCACTGAACACTGCCCCAGCTCCTGATGTGCTCTTGCTCTCCCTCCCCAGTCCCCTCCTGTCTGCCCAGCACCTCCTCAGGAGCAGGGCAAGAGCTGCCCATGCCATACCCCGGACATCACAACCTCCTTCTGTACATAACCATCCACAAACGACTTAGGCCATCCACTACTACACCACCCAAGAACGTACTTAAATCTCATCGGCTTTAACAGGACTAAAAAGCTTTACTGGACAGATTTCTTGGTGGACTGGTGTAGTGAAATGCACTACATCACCCTTCCCTGGGTCAAAATTACTGCAAGGAGCTAAAGGCACCCAAAGGTGGGGATGTGACAGGTGGACATGGCTAGACTGGACAAGAAACCCTTCCCCAAAGCTGGGCAAGTTTGGAATTGATGCACAACCACCAACGACCTGGCTGTGGTCCAACTGGTCCAAAACCACCCACTCAGCTTCTGCCTGAAGCCCAAAAGGCAACAACGCTACCAGTGGCCAGCGTGGATTACAAATGGCATGTGGTTATTAACACAGATGCTCAGTCACCAATTTTACCTGCCAGTAACAAAATAGTTTAAAAATAAGCATTAAGATCCTTTAAGCAGAATAAAAACATTTCCTCAGTCATGAACAGGCTGTAATTTTAAATCCCAGTTCATTGCTATGTTTGGATTCGCAGCTGCTCTTTCCTTTAAAATCACCAATGTACCGTAATATATTAATTCTAACATACACCTTGCATTACTTATGTTGGCAAAAAAAAATTAATTACTGGATGTAAAGAATACTTTGCACTGCAATAATGGTCATCAGATCTTTTTACCAAAGCCCTATCCCACTGAGTTAAAAGGACCAGGGTCTAGCACAGTCAATGCAATGCCTGTGTATTTTTTTCACTAGGAAAGCACAATTTATGCAAAACACTATACTTCTACATTTTATAATTAATTTTCAAATGCTTCACCTATACATATTTTAATAATTTCTGATTTATCAGATGGTATCTATAATAAATTTTTCTATATTTCAATAAATGAAAAGAAGGCAGTTTCAATCCAACAACAGAGTGCCACACAATATAGGCCTGTCAGGCACCAATTTTTACTTCTAACATGTAAGTTAAAGGATAAGGAATTTATAATGCTGCCTGTGAACGAAACCACTTTTCATACACAAATGTGATCTTTTTTTTTCCAAAGGGTAATACAACAGTACATTTACATAAACTAATCCAAACAATCTATGTATTTGACAATGGCAAACCTCACACAGACTGCCTATTGTTGGTTTACATCTTGGAGTTCTTTATGTTGGCTTGTAACACTGCTCTAGCTGTCAAAGGTTTGACTTGGACTCTAAATAAATGGTTATAGAAGTGCTGTGCAGCGATATTGGACTTCTTTGCAAAAGAAAACCTGCTGTGTATGAATTCAAAAGCTATTAATTTTTCAGTCAAAAATATTCATGCCTATTTCTTTTAATAAAGAAACACTGTGCTGAGCAACTGAGAGATAATGTTGACTAGTGGTACAGAATTTTCAATAGAGCAGTTAAAAATAAATTTAGTAGGAGGTCCCCAACAAAGCTATAATTTTCCAGAATGTAAAACATTTTTAATACTAATCAAGACAGCCCTTTTCCCCCTGCGTTCACTTTTTTTCCACTGCTTTTCCCTGTTTATTAGCTGTTAACACTAATCTTCATGGCGACACCGCCTGGTATCTCCGTAGCCTACAACACCCGCGAAAGCTTCCTGCCCTCCGCGGCTGAGCATCGATCACGAGCTGCCTTGCCAAACGCTGCTCGCCTTCTTATGATTTCCTCCCTTTAGTTTTTAATCCTTCCTCCTGAGGGGCACTGCTGTTATGAAAGGCCTCAAGGCAGAGCGCTTTGAGACTCCCAGATTATTCCGCTGTTTTAATTTTTAATCCAGTAAGAGCTATAGAAACCAAACCTCCCCCCCCCATTCTGTTGGGTCTACATACTTTGCCAACAATGCGCTGAAGCATTTGCATTCAGGCTGAGATGGATGTGAGGAACTAGAAGAATGCTATTTTTATAGACACTGGAAGTAGTTTCTAGTCTAGAGGGCTGGTATCCACCGGATCAAGTGATTTTAGGCATCTCAACAGCTTAAATGGAAGGGTTTATACCTACCCCTCAACTCTCTCCAAGAAGGCACCAAATTTTCCTGTTGACTTTGACATCTGCTCCCGTGTTGCTGAATAGCCTGCAATTTTCTGTCTAGTAGCCTCCCTATGCACTTCTGCAGCCATTTATTTCCAACTACATGGAAACTGAGAAATTCTTTTCTAGTAAAAATGTGTGCGTGAAGTGTTTAATGATTTTATGTTCTCTATCTCTGTAATGTGTTCTGTTTCAGACATTAATTTTGTCTACCAACTGCATCTTGGCAGGCTACCATATTTGCTAGGTTAATAGTCTGACTCCTTTTTATTTCTATCACCATAAATCACACATATATGGGTGTGTGTTTGCTTTATTTATAGAAAAAAAATCAGTCAAAACAGATAAACCAATACTTTGTCATTATGCTGCATCATTGCATATTGATTAAAATTGCTAGTACTAACTATAGATTGTCAACGCTCAATTAATTTTCACACAATGACTCAAAGCAAAATCAAATAAAGCCAGTGTACCTTTAAATCTTACAAATCTTAAAATCAAGCAGCAAAGCACTCTCTCCATTTTGAATAATCATTGGAAGCTCTGAGGCACATTTTCAGCATTAAGAGGTTGGGAGAAAACAACAGCTGAAGAAGAGTAATTTTGGTCAGGGAATGAGATGGTGGATTTGCCTGGGTCTGGGGACACCCAGGAGTTCTCCTGGGCTGTAAAGCCACTTGCTTCTCTCACAACCCCTTTTTTAAAGGGCAATCTGGGGCAGAGAAGGTTTCTCTTCTCAGGTTCAACAGTATAAAACTTGATACTGGGTAGCCGTGATTACCATCGAAAAGTTCAACTAGAGTCTCTTCTACTGTAAATGTCTGTCAGATAGGGAGAAAGCAAAATAAATATAATAAAAATAATTTAATTACATCTCCTTCCTAACACTTCCTAAGATTTCACGCAAGTCAGACTGATGCAAAGTGACTTACAGGCTAGTATGTGAGGCCAGCAAAAGGCGCAATGCATCAGCTTTACAGCAAAACTCCCCAAAGAGATGGGGATGACGAAACCTGGGTGCCCGTGGCAGCGCCTCCTGCAAAGCAGCACTTTGCATCTCCCCAGCGCAACCGGCTCTGAAGCGGGTCACGCTTTGCATCACACGCTCCGGTGGGGAACAGGAAAGAGAAGTTTGTTGTGAGGTGGTTTGTTGTTTGGGTTTTTTTTGCTTTCAGCACAGTTTGGTACTTACGGGCTGAGGGGTGGCTTTTGGTTCAGTTGACTTCACATGCAGGTGCGTCATCATGGCTTGCAGGCGTTCTTTATCTTTTGCAAGCTGAAAGGGAAGAAAAAAAACAATCCTCTGTTACTTGCAAGAATAAAACCCATCCTCTGTTTATTCCTAATTAAACAGCTGGCACCGAGGCATGAGACAGAAGAGTTTTATTGCTGAGTAGTTTGGAAATTGTATATGGTCTATCCGTGAGGTAAGCTAACGCATGGTGCTGGGTGTCACTATTTCCCAAAGCAAAATGCATTAGCCCTCGAGTGAGAAGAGCTAGACCTGCTGGCACCAAGAGCTTCACTCCAGCCCTGACAGCTAAAAGACAACAGTGAATCATGTTTATTAACCAGCCCCACTCCAGCTCAGGAGGAACAGCAGAAAGCAAGCAAGGCAGCAGCTCCGAGATGCATTTGCCTCCTTTCACACCAGAAAACAAGCAGCACAAATGGATGGTGGCTTTTACGTCACGTACAGGCTTTGTGGCATGTGCAGTGAGCACAGAGACAGCAGTGGTTAAACCACACAAGGCAACTCCACGGGGCACAGCAGGCAGCCTCGGCTCTAGCAAGCACCTTGTCTTTACTTGAGAAGGTGGCACAGCCCCTTGGCGGGTCACCCTGGGAACCCAAGCAGGGGCACCGTGAGCATGGGGCAGGAGCAGCAGTGTGAGTTGCCAGCATGCCTTTGGCGTAAGCCTGAGGGCTGCAGATTGGGAAAGACCGACAGCATCAGGAACCACCCCAGAGCACTCATCTCAGGGCACCCAATGCCACAGGACCGATGGTTTCACCCTTTCTCATCGGTCATGTCATGCCCAAGAGTTGGGGTGGACATCCTGCTCTGATTGTCTCTTGCATTTTTTGGTTGATATCTGTACCAGGCCACAGCTGGTGTCTCAGGATCACAGCGTATGTACACGTCCTTAGCCAGGATGGCTTCCCAATGCATGTCAATGTACTGGGCAGACACCAAATCTCATTATTTTTGAAAACAAGACTTTTTTTGTATATGTGAATAGGACTTTTTCCAGCTGCTTTAAAAAAAAAATACAGTGGAAAGATGTTAAGAAATAACACTAACGAAAAAAGGGGTTTATTAACCTACATGCCCAACATAAAGGTTCCTGTTTCCAGCAGGACTTGGATCAGGTTCTTACAAATGACAATTTTTGCAGAGCTTTAGACAAGCCAGATTCCTAGTGCCAAGAGGAGAATCGTGCTTGCATTCCAGCAAAGGTTTAAACAACCTACCCACCTTATCACCGTCATCTGTTTGTAGCAGTAAAGTTGGGCTAAGTGTATATAAAAGGAGACCTGGTCATAAATCCCCATTCATAACCTTACAGTCAAGGTTGTCTTGCTCTTCGCAAGGCGAGGGGTTTCTGACCATGCCAGAAAGGCATCACGATGGGATAAAACTTGGCACGCAGGTTTCCAAGACAGGAATTAAATAAAGGAAAAAATAGTGTCACCACAGCGTGCTCTAGAAGTGCAAAAGCAAAATCACTGGACTTTTCAAACAGCTGCTCTTTTCTTGGTCAAAAACCTCAGTGACAAGAGAGAAAACCTGACACCTACAGCAGATCATCTGCAACCTCATCACTGGATCTGTGCTGGACTTCACAGAAGAGCCAAAGGGCAGCGACCAGCTCTTATCATAGCGCTGCAGCAGAAACTTCTCCCTCTGAGAGTCCTCTGAGAACCTTTACAGAGAAAGGCGAGGTCTCACCCTCAGCCACCGTGCTTCACACGAAACAATTTTAAACTGAGAAATAGTTGTACTCTCAGTGCAGCTGTGTTGTGCAATCTCTCATTCGTAGCAGTCACTCGCTGGGCGCACAAGCTGCTTGGCGGGGTCATCCGTGCATTAAATTTTGGTCTGCAGGCTACTGCAGAAGAACAACATCTGTTAGCCAAAATAAATAAAAGGCAGGCACCTGAAGGCTTCCTGCCTGCACCAGCGCGGCGGCAGGAGGCAAAGGCACCCGGGCAGCACGGGGCACACCCTGCGGTGCTTCCTCCGGGCCCCCCTGGTGAAAGGGAGCGGTGCACCTCCCTCCGAACGGCCGGGGTCTGTGTTTGTAGTGTTTTCACTCATCATCTTAGCAATGCTTTTAACGCCGTTTCTGGTGGATGGAGGTTGTTAAAGATCCTCTCGACATTTCAGGCAGACACACGCTAGCATTTTGTCATAGTCTAGGAATTCAAACACTCACCCAGTTAGGCAGGAGTTTAAATTATGAAAAATAGAGGTCTCTCAGTTTCAAAGCACTGAAGAGAAGTAAAAAAATTTGAAGAATTTCTTTAAACTGTTTTTCCCTTAGGTCAGGAAGCAGTAGTGATACAAAACTAGAATGTCACTAGTAGCCCCTCTGGTCATTGGGGTCATAGAAAAGAAGCCATGAGGGCTCGCTTGGCCACCGATGGGAGCCAATTCTCACTGGTGGCACTTACTGGAGCGCAGATGGCCCAGAAATGGGGATTATTATCAGACACACAGGAAAATGCTCTTGATCTACCAATAGCTTTCTTGGGCAAGGACTGTTCTGCCATGTGCAAAAGGATCTGCTCTGTACGGGGGCCTGAGGACTATATTAATACAGTCCCCATCTGAAGCCTCGTACTTTTTCCCTCTGCCCATTTGGAAAGCTCTGCATGGTGGGAGTTTTCAGATGGCCACCCAGTTCTTCATGAGAAGTCTGATTTTTTGAGGTTTCCTTCATCTCTGTGGGGTACAACCATGATGTAGATGCCTAACTGTGGTTCAACAGAAAACACATCCGGAGCAAGGTACGTGCTTTGCAAACTTGATACACCAAGACATATGCTTTGCTTACCCCAGAGAGGTTAAATCCTAAAGCTACACAGGCAGAAAAAGCAGGAGAGGGAAGGCACAAAAAGCACAGGCCAGAAGGAGCTCAAGACAAAAGGACAGCACAGGACTCTGGTGACCAAGGAGCATTAGGCACAGATGATGGAGAAATCGCACAGGAGGAAAATCAGACAGAAAATAATGGCAAGGAGCAGGAAATGTGAAAATGGAAACCCAGTGAGGACACTCAAGAGGAACAACACCGCCACATCAACAGGAAAGGGAGATCACTTCAGCAGCAGTATTTTGGACAGACCAAGGACAAAGGAGAAGGAAGCCAGTCATGGGCAATGCAATGGACAACCAAGACATAGCCTCTTCCCTCCCATTCCGTGCCTAGCTAGGCTGCACACTAGAAGGGTTTAGGACCCACTTTCCATGAGTGTCAATGGACACTTTAGGAAAACACGCCCAAGCAGTATTTTCGCTATGCTGAAAATGGCCAGCTGTCTCCATTTTCTCCCATTAGGAGATACTTTTTAAAACTTAACATAGCCTTGCTTCTGCCCTGAAGTGTTTTTCCACTCAAAGGTGGCGCTGCAAAATGGATGTCCTATTCCAGCTCAGAACTAGCTAAGGAGAGGGACATGTTCTTGTGTTTGTGTTTTACCCAGCAGCCCAATTCTCACTATTTATAATGGCAACAAATGATCATGTCAAGATGGTTTAAACAGAATGAAATATGAGATCTCTACCTTGTCCATGATATTTTAAGTATGTTTGTGATGGAAATGCCGAGATCAAAGCTTCACAAAGGGGCATTTGCAATCAAATGCAAGACAGATCTGACCTGTTTTTTTCAAAAAGCTAATTTAAAAATTACTTTTTTTAAAAGACATTACACTTATCTCTGTCTACAACACTGATAAAACTATTGTGCGTAAAATAAGTAAGACCTTAAAGAAAAAAAGAAAGGCTTACATTTGGGTCCATCACACTCAAAACCTGAAGTGCATCCCTCAGGTGGAATGAATTTGTTAAATTCTATCCCTGTCTTGATGGGGCGGTACATGCATGGAAAGGTACATTTAGGCATTTGGATCTTGCCATGGTGTGGGACCCTGAACAGCATGTGACACAATGGAAGGCAAAGCTCCACATCAGTGCTGAGCACCATGGGTCAAGTGAGAAAGGCTATGGGTCCTTCTTCTACCTACCTAGCTCACAAAACTCAAAACAGTTGGCCCCAGGGCTTGTTGTCACCACTCTCCTGGTAATTGCTCCCCTGTGCAAGCATCAGGTCAATGGTCTCAGTCCAACTGCTATTGCTACAACGCGTTGGGTGCTGCAGACCTTGTCATTGAAAACCCTGCTACTGGGCCAGACTTCTTGTTTTATTATGATTTTGTGCCAAAATAGGTCACAGCCAGACAAACCAGGTAATGCAGGATAAATCCTCATACGTATTTAGGCAGATTATTTTTTTTTTCAAGTATCAGAGGACTGACACACAGGATGAAAAAAGAGTGAGAAGAAGGGAGTTACAGGTACATTTCACAAGCAGGACCCACCCTCCTCCTCCACCTATCCTTGCTGGCCAATGCACAGGTGGTCTCACTCTGTTATCAACGTCCCTGTCTAAATTAAGCCTCCAGTTCATCCTACCTACTGCACTAATATGATTGTTAAAAACAAACCCCGAACTTTTTGGCCCTCACACCGCTCTGCAATTACGTTCTTGTCTTGGGGACCTTATGCTGCCTTCCCATGCAATGAGGTAAGCCAAGCTAAGAGGTATTCCCCAGCACTAAACTGGTGTGAAGCTGGAACCACCAGTCACTTCTAACAATTAGTAGAACACACGGCTGATAAATTTTTCATAAATATTGTCAAGGGCTTATGGAGAGGTGGCAACCAAGTATCATCCCAGTCCTGTCTAGTTGTCAACACAGGGCATCCTCCTGCAGTTGCAGGCACAGCCACTCCCATTGACTGCTGGAGAGAAGGATTAAAGCTTTTCAGGCTGACTGTAACTGAAGAATCTAGATTTACCTTCAACCTGAATATTACTGCAGCTTGGTAAAAGATTATCTTGTATCTCAGTTTACAAGGAAGAGTGCAGATTTTTTTTTTCTCTAATTCCCAAGAAACTTGTTAAAATAACAGACCATTTCTCATAACACTTTCCGCAAGACACTGACATTTTATGACTGATAGTTTGATTTTTATAAAACTTGTATTAAAATAGTTTGTATTGCTTCAGCTAATAGTGAAAGAGTGTCATGACCAGCGTGTTCCTGAAAGTAAAATTTAGGGAATATCTATGAAAGAAAAAGGGTAATTTGTAAGATAAGAAGATAAAAGGCATTTTTTTTAAATGCTTATCTTGAAAAGTAACAACAAGAAGTTTAAGTGTGTTTTTGCTGATTTTTCTCTCCAACTATTTGAAGCTATAAATGACTCAACTCAGTAAAATTCCAAATGTAATTATCTTCTGTACTTAGCCCAAGGCTTTCCATATATCTCTACGCTGCTGTCTTGCATACAAAATAGGTTTTTCAATAGCTGGTAACTATATAATGTACAACATTGTTTTAATTTCCCCTTCTTTGCTAACCTCTTGCCTACACACAGACAGACTGTCAAAGCTGCCCAGCCACAGCAGTGAGGTGCAGGGAGACAGAAAGGACTCAAAAGCATTTGGAAAGGCAGTTACACAAACAGGTCATACCTTTGCATCACATTCAATATATTCCAATTTACCCCCTTTTGGCACAAAGAAAAAATAATTGCTACAAATGGCAAAATAATAATAATAATAATAATAACAAC